>NC_142115.1:23637500-23937500 GCF_056152115.1 Neolamprologus brichardi
GCGAGCCCTGTATCTGATTGAGGAATCACTCATCTTTGGAAAAGAGAGTTTATTACAGAGAAATGTCTCTTTCCAAAATAAAAGCTATACTATACGCTTCTTCTGGGCTATATTCTCAGCAGCATATTAAACATATCAGGTCCCCATAAGGAGAATCATATGCTAACGGCTGTCTAAATGACTCGGGTAAAGTTTGTAGCATGCCGGCTTGTTGTTTTTGTCTGTTTCCACTTGTCTTTGCACTAGGATGATGTCGGCGTAAATGTGCAGTCATATTCGTTGTGTTCCCACTAGTGCTGTCAGCGTAAATCTCGTTGAAATGACGTTAACGCCACAACATGGCAAATCTCCGTTAACGAGCTACCGCGGATCGCCCCGTGCGTGGGGCTGGACGGCCAACACGTTAACGAGCTAACTGCGCTAACGCAGTAGTTCCCACTCATGTAATTGAGCATTGCTGGCACATCCAACATACTGTTTTACTTTAGTCCATGACACGCTTACCTTCAGGGTCATACGTCACATGAAGACCAAAATAGTTCCAAACGCCACATCTGAATGAGGGTAGGGGAGGTTCAATTTGCCATGTTGCACAGCTTAACTTCTGTCTCGCTAGCTTGCCCTGCGCTCAGTGAATCTGCGTTCGACTACTCCGCCTAAGCTGCACTGTCGAGCGCAGATCCACTGAGCTCTCAACACAGACATCACCGTCAGAAAGAAAGTTGATAAAATAAATTAAAAATTTTGTATTGTTCGATACATATGCGTACCGAACCGAAAGCACTGTATCGAACGGTTCAATATCAATACGAGTATCGTTGCACCCCTAATATATATATATATATATATATATATATATATATATATATATATATATATATATACACACACACACACACGTGTGGAATGCCTTGATTTTGTACTATTACAGACTAACATGACACAGTAATTTGACTTGACGACTGGAATTCTTCAAAACTAGTCTATTGTTTCTGTAGCTTGAGATAACTTCCCAGTGCCTAGTGCTCCTAAAATAGTGTTTTCTCTGCTGTTGCTGCCGTTGTTTTGGTTTTATGTGGGCAACTAAAACATTTGTTACACAATGTTGGAGATAATCAGTGCAAATTGTCGAGCTGGGACAATTTTGACTTTGAAAACCTCCCTTTTTGTCATTTGTGTTACATCTTCGATGTGTAAAACTTAATACAGTCTTGGTAATCACGGTGTATATCTTAACTACGTGTGAAATGTGTTCATTTAGGCAGACTTGTGGCTCTTCTTGTTTCTTAGTTTTGAGTTCTACTTTCTTTTCTTTAAAAATAAGTGATCACAGACACACAAAGAAGAAGCTGCTGCAAGAGGCCCTTTGCTTTAACTTTGACTAACAGTCTAGCTCTGACTACTTAAACACTGCATATAACTAGGACCCCCTGCTAGCAGAGTGGGCTGAAGTCTGACTCACACACACGATCCCACAAACCCAAACATGGTATGAGTGGGTTGCCTGCGTGTGCTTGTGTGACATTCCCAAGTGAGAGTTTATTTTCATGAGCACTGGCTCCCCAGGGTACCTTCCCCATGCTGGCATACATTCGGAAATTTCTTCTCTGATGATGTCTTCACAAGAAAAATGACAGCGCTGATAACTGTTTAATCAGAAGTTAAAACTCCTCATTTGCATCTTCTGTACAAGCGGCCTCTTGTGGTACTGCTAATAATAACTGTTCATTCTCACACCAATGCCAGAGATCATGGGATGCATCCTAATAATGCTAATAATAAGCCATTTTAATAAGTTATTTGACCTTTCAGTAACCTTATTATTTTAGATCAGAATATATTAAAAGGTGGCAGAAAAGAAAAGTCTTTTATGAATCATTTTCATCACATGTAAAACAAGGAAGACATCGCATATTTCATGTTTCACATGATGTTTCCGATAACTTCAGTAATCCTGGCCCCAGCACCTGGGCCACTGGTCTATCATTTGTAATGTCGAGGGTTGGATTATGTGGATGCTTACTTGGCATCAGAGAGGCTTATTTTTAGCCAGCTGAAACGGATGAATCATAGGACCACAAAAATCCAGCTTTAAAGCTTTTTTTTTTTTTTCCATGAGTCTATCATGAAGTGAAAGGACCAAACAGGGCTGGTTTTAACTTCGAATAATGATAAGGCAGTAGATGAAAGCCTTTTAAAATGAATCTGGAATGCCTTTGATCCTCTTTTATCCATACATAATACTGATGTTTTAGCACTTTGTGTGTAATGGGCTGAAAATGTATGGAAATGTGGAAATGCAGGGGAGACAGAAGAAAAATAGAAGCCCTTATTTTCTTCTTTAACAGATTACTGTGTTATTTTATATTCTCACCATGAATAGGCTACAGATGGATGTGAGAAGATCTCTCTGTATATGATTAGGTCCCTAAAAGGTTGTGACCTGATTCAGGGATCTCTGCTTTATTTACTGCTAAGAGTGTTAGATATAGACAAACTGGTGAACAGTATGATAATCAGTGTTGGGGAGTAACGGACATACATGTACCGCTGTTACGTATTTAAAATACAAAATATGAGTAACTGTATTTCGTTACAGTTACCATTTAAAAAGGTGGTATTTAGAATACAGTTACTTTGTTGAAATAAATGGATTACACAGCGGTACTTCCCTGTTTCATATTGTCGTGGGTCAGGACTGTTTGGGTTTTGTTTGACAGCTATATTCTGTTGTTCCAGGCGGCAGCGTTACGGTTGCCATGGTTACAGGGTGACGCTCTCTCTCTCTGCGTGTTTCCTGGGTGAGAGAGGCCTTTTTGTTGTTGTTGTGCTAAGCTAATAGGCAGAATGCTACAGGTATAGCTCTAAAGAATGTAGCATCATAGGCAGTGTAGTCCGTGCTGCAGGGAGAATGGACTGTCATGTTATGTGTCTGTGAGCGCGAGGAGGGAGAAAAAGGCGAGTGGAAAAGTACGAGTTGTCATCAAGCAAAAACGGGAGCTGGAAGCATGTAAATATAATAATAACCACTGCAGCCAAGAAGAGCGCCTGACAAGCCCAGTTGTAAGTAAGCTATTAAGACTCGACTGTACACCGTGTTCGTGTTTTCCTCCGAAACAATAAGTTCCGTTGGAGCAGCCTTTCAACGCCTCTCTTTGTCTCTCGCAAGCAAAGTTGACCCAGACAACAAAGTAAAGCTAGTTTTCGGCTACGAGCCCGACAGGGAACCCGACGTATTAGTCAGAGGTCCCTTTACTACGGGTTCGGACCTTCAGTAACAGTAATAAATCACAGCAATAGTACATTCACGTAGTTGTAAACAGCATGATAATATATTAAGTAATCCAAATTATTCAGAATACGTTACTGTCATTGAGTAACGTAACGGAATATGTTACAGAATACATTTTGGGGCATGTATTCTGTAATCTGTAATGGAATACATTTTAAAAGTAACCTTCCCAACACTGACGATAATCATACCTGCTGTAACACATCTACTCAAAATTCTTCTGCTTGATATCAAGTATTTCCATAATAAGTTTATTTATAGTTACACTTGTGTCTCCTGAAATATTATTTCTGTGTGACTGAACACCTGGTCACACAATAGTTTCTTAACAGAGTGTTTATTTGAAAGGACAAATGGCAATTTCTCAACTTCAACCTCACACAGTTCTGGAAAATAACAGACGCAACATCTAATAATTTGAGCCAGAATGAGAATAGATTAAAGGCGGCTGGAAAGTTTGATCCAGCATGCATGGCATTGACCACATTAATATGACAAACTTTGAGTCGGGGATGTGCAAAAAATAGCTCCTAAAGCTTCTTGTAAGCAGAAAAGTTTTGCTGTGAAGGCTCAGGTCACAGAATAAAGTTGATTCTGCACTGAGTTTTTAGTTGAAAAGTGCTGAATGTGCATGTAGACACGAATACCGCGCTGTGGAGTGACACGAACACATGGGCACGTGAACACAGAAGTGTGCGCTCTCTCTCTCCCTCTCACACACACACACACACACACACACACACACAAACACACACAAACACACAGCTGACTGCGACACTGTGTACTGTTGCACCGAGGGAACAAGAAAAAAAGAAACCAGAAACATAAACCCCCAACAGCAGGTATTGAATAATGTAGTAGAGAAACCACACACACACACACTCAGGGACACACATATCTGCCTACACCTGGTTTTTGGGGTCTAGGGGGCATGAAGCTGGCATAAGGCCCGCTGTGCCTGTCAGAAGCAATCAGAGCATTCGGCTGAGGGCTGGCATTTACAGCTGATTTGTCAGGATCGGCGGGCCCACGGGGTTCGGCCAGTAATAAGCCTCCACCTGTGGTGATGGATCACCTATGACACAGCTGGCCACACAGGGAGAGACATGGCCACTGGCATGCTTTGAGACAAGACAGGACTAGACACAGGAAGGACAAGAGGGAGAGAGAAAAGAGAACAGGAGGAGAGTGTGCACAGGGGAGTTTTCTCTCCAGTTTTGCACTGCACACAGTTCATAAACGGTAAAATTAAATCCCAGGTGACTTTATCTATCTGTCAGCCTCTTTAGGCTGTATATATATATATATATATATATATATATATATATATATATATATATATATATATAGAGAGAGAGAGAGAGAGAGAGAGAGTGTGTGCAGAGGTTTAGTTTAATATAAGTGTTTAGCTTAGCTAACAATTTCCTTCCATCCTTCTGCTTATCAGTCAGGGTCACGCTAGGGTGGGAGCTGGCTCTCATGGGGCAAGAAGCGCGGTCCACCATGAACAGGTTACCAGTCTGTCGCAGGACTAACACATTAGAGACAGACAACAATTCATGTTCACATTCACTCACACCAATTTAGGATCATCGTTTAACCTAACATAGACTTCTTTGGACTATGGGAGTCACTAGTGAGAGTCCATGCAGGCATAATAATAATAACGGATTGCATTTATATAGCGCTTTTCAGGGCCCTCAAAGCGCTTTACAATTCCACTATTCATTCACGCTCACACACTCATATTCACACACTGGTGGAGGCAAGCTACAGTTGTAGCCACAGCTGTCCTGGGGCAGACTGACAGAAGCGAGGCTGCCATATCGCGCCATCCGCCCCTCTGGCCATCACCAGTAGGCGGCAGGTGAAGTGTCTTGCCCAAGGACACAACGACCGAGACTGTCCGAGCCGGGGCTCGAACCGGCAACCTTCCGGTTACAAGAACTGCAACTCTTTGAGCCACGATCGCCCCAGGCATGTGGAGACCATAGAAAAAGAAACAGTAGTGCCCCAGCTGGCTGGTGGATTCAAGCCCAGAACCTTCTTACTGTGAGGTGACAGTCCTAACCACAGCAACACTGTCCTGCAGGTTTTTTGAAAATGAATTAAACTAATTATTTTTAAATTAATATAAATCTTGATTGTTGTTAAGTTGATATAGTATTTATTTAAAGGCTATAAGCCAAAGATTAAAGAAAGATAGCTTTTCATGATGGGTTTTATTTTTAAAAACCCCTAGCATAAAAATTACAAGCTCTATTTCTGGCTGTAGACAGGCAAGCTCAGAGGCGATACTTAACTAGACAGCTTGAGATCAGGTGAGAGCAGGAGATCACCGAAAGGATGAGAGCTATTACCGTTCAGGCTTATCTGAGCAATTTGCGAAACAGTGTAAGTGTATATATTGACCACGAAAAGATCAAGCAGAGGAGGTGTGCATCAACAAGTGCCTAGCTCTAAGTATGATTCACTTTACATGGTGGCGTATCTGTCAAGTCTGACCAACTGTTACAGTACAAGAGCATCAACTGTTGCCTGCAGTGCAAGTCCTGAATCACCAGAAGGACCGCCGATCTGAGATTTACTGTGAACAATAAGGCCATATACTCAAAATCACTTGAGCTTGACAGACATTCTTCACATCCATTTCTTCTCATAATACTTTCTGTAGCAGCTTGCACTGCCATATGATGTATCCTTTCTCTCCCATTCGCTTTCATTCTTTCTCAGCACACTATAACTCATGGGAATGCTGAAATGTCACGTATGGCTGTATGAACGCAAAATAGTGCTCATATATATTAACTTACATTTTCCTACTTAAAATCAGGCATAGTGCTGTTGGAGGCAGCACAAAGAGCGATCCTGCGCTATGACATATCTACAGCAGAGTTATTACAAGACCAAAGCTGAAAAGATTCCCTGCTGGTTACCACATTCCTCCAAATGCGAGAGATTTCTGTCATATTTCTGTCCAAGGCTGTGAATGACTAGATCATCAAGTCTGTCTCTGTCTTTCAGAAGTCTCCCTGTTAAATCTTACTATTCACACATGGTAAATAACAGATCGAATGTTCATATAGATGTCAGCAAATGCAAACGCACAAAGTCATATCCAAAGACCAACTCGTGCCCAAACACTCCAACCCAGAGCCATCACTTAACTCAGTGCCTTGTCAGTCGTTCTGTGTTTTATTTTAAGTAGCAGTCATCAATAATGGATGTGATGAAGGGAATAATTGATGGGACACACAGCTTCCTCTAATGCTGCTTAGTTTGACGGATGAAGGGACTGCAGGAACTCTTTGGTGAAATCATCCTCCACCTGCCCACACACACACTCATATACACCCACACTTATTTTGATGGATGGATGAACAGCAGGAACTCTGTGGCAGGATCTCTTTTGTGACTTTTACAACACTTATTATCCACATCAGTTAAAGCAGTATCAATAAACTTTTAGTCAGAAAACCAATAATGGGCTCCAGCCCTCACTACAGAGAGGAGGTATGTTTGGAATATGTGGATGAATTCCCTCTTGTGGACCGTGGTCAGTGATTACATGTAAAGAAAAATAAACATGCAGACATGCTTGCTTGCCAGATATGTCAAAAATAATATTTCAAATTGCTAACCCAACTTAAACAAGCAAACTAGAAAGGTAATTCTCAGATTCAAATCTGGACTAGACCTTCAACATTTCAACATTTGAACATGTATGTATGGATTACATCATGTATGCATGTAATTCCATACAGGATTTCATGCCCTGTTGATGACCCAGGTACTAAAGAGAGGACCATTTGTCTTTTTTTTCTGTTCATTTGCATGTAAATGCATGCCTTTAAACCAGAAGAAAAAAAACAACTAAAACAGCTCTCTCAGCATGGAAAACTCTGTTCTTGCCTTTGGAGATGTCACTGTCATTTTATCTGCACTGACATCTACTTGCTACTGCAAAGCTATTTCAAAACTGTGAAGAGGGCAAAGGAGGGTGTAGGGGAATGTAAGGCCAGAGCACAAGTGTGTGCTGAATTGTGTGTTTGTGTGCCTGCCTACGCCTGCATGTGTGTTTATATCTGACTCTTAGGCTGTTGTTCTTTGTTCTGTTGTAAAAATCTAGCAGTCCCTTAAGCCATAAACAGTACGTTATCCAACACGTCACACGGCAAAAGAAATATATTCAGATTTTTGTCAAAGAGGAGGGATACGTCCCGTCTTTCCTCAAGTACTGGTTTCCTTAAAATGCAAAGGCTTTAATGTACACTGTGTGTGTTTTGTGTAGTTTTGTTTGTGTGTGTGGACACGTGTGTTAAAGTGGTACCTTGTGTATGGTCAATGCAGTAGAAGTTATGGCTGACTTTTCTGGGTAAGGTTGCCATTCTGGGCAAAGAAAACAAACTCTGATGCCATCTGGCAAGTTGCATACGCATCAGCTCATGTGTATTCGTTGTATGTGACTTGTAAACATTAGTATTTCTGCAGACAAACTTACATTTGCTTGTGTGTGTGTTCACTTTACCATGTCCATGATTTGTATGTGGCAGGTGTTCAGGGGCATGAAAGCTCTATGTGCAACTGTCTGTGTGCTTTTTAAAGACTCGTTGTATTAGTAATGGAAATGATAGTGTTGTTTTTTTCTGATTCTCCATCTCATGTGAGAAACTATTTGAGTGAGTTAGACTGTCTGTCTGTCTTATGATCTGTAGAGTTTAACTGGAACAACCAAACTGCCACAAGAAATGTTACAGGATATATTTACACCAAAACGACTGAATTCAAGCTTGAATTACAGCGATTACTCACTTCTTGTTTTCCAGAAATTAATAGAATTAGAAGTTATCAATATGTTTAAGTGCCGGTGCTCGAGGTGTGTAATTTATTTTAATTTGCTTTTGTCATCGGCGTCATTACTTTTTCTTAATCCACTGAAAGTGGCAACGGGCAAAAATGTTTAATAGTAGGAGGTCATTATAATTCAAGATTTCACGTTGAAGAGCTTTGCAGGGGTTGCATTAAAAATTAAATTGAAAAAAAAAGAGAGAAATCAATCTATATTGTTCCAAATAAAGAGTTTGGTTGTTTCATCTCAACCGTCCACTCTACAAAACATTTTGTTTTTTGTCCTACTTTAATACGCTTGGAAAGCTATAAAATGGAAGGTTATAGGTTCCAGATTAGATGCCAGTGATTTTAATCTCTTAGAGGAAGTGACAGGTGGAGCTGGTCTCATTTAAACCTTTCACACCGGGAGTCTGGTATTCTCTTTGCCATTGAAGTATGTTGTGTCATCATGTCAAGATCCAAAGAGCTCTTCAAAGGCCTTGGGATGAAAGATCAGGGCTGCCTATGAGTCTGGGAAGGAATCTAAAAAGGCCTCCAAACTGTGTGAAATAAAACGTAGAGAAAGTCATTTACAAGCAGAAGATTCCAGATTTCAAATAAATTCAGCCATGGACCAGGCCGCATCATTAAAACACACACAGATACACACATACACGTGCGTGTGTGTACCTCAAAATAAATTTTACAAATATGTGCATCAGAAGCTTACCAAGAAAAAGCCTTTGCTGTTCAATAGGAACTTTAGAGCAACAACAGTTTGCCAATTACCATTCTGGCAAAGGTTAGGAGCTTTATTCATAAAGCTTCTCAGTGCAAAAACTTTGCAGAAAAGTTATTCACAGTCCTTCAGAGAACACCTAAAGGCAGTAAACTGAGCAGAGGGGAAAACAATAAGAATCATAAGCAGGGAAGGAGAAAAACAAGGGAAAGGCAAAGGGGTAGGAGGAATATTTCTCAAATACTGAATGACAGTGAGTTAATGAAATGCTACAGAATAGATCGCGCAAGGATAATGTTTGCGGTTGATCCCATTAGGAATGCGTTCGCATCTCAGCTCTGCTCTCTACCAATCCAATAATGCTATCACAGCAGAAATGAAAGTCATCACAACACGGAGATGTGTTGTAGCTGGAAAATGTAACAGCAGTGATGACTTGGGTATATCATCGGGTTAGTAGAGTGCTCACACAAACAGTTAGGGCACTTTTTAAGTCACACAATGAGAAGCTGTCAGTTTAATTTCCACTGGATGTCCCAACCTTACACACTCACAAAAAGGCATTAATGGATATTAGGCTTCCTTGGTTTTACCGGTGGGATTCGTGCCAGCGTACTGTCTAAAAGTCACCTGAGACAGCTTTTAAAATAATATTACAGGCCAGCCAGTTGCCACATCTTAGTGGGCATGCAGCCTTGGGCTTTTACACTCCTTAATGTCATCTAGACCAGGGACTGGAGCTAAATTACAACAGGTGATCTGAACAGTAGAATAGCATAGAATTATTATGCATGGAAATGACATTTGAAGCACAAAATCTGTGCTGACTACTTTCGTATTTTAGTCGATAATATTAAGACTTACCATCCACAGGGGAGGCTATTGTCAGGTCCAACCGGGACGGTTCTGGAGTTGCAGAACCAGGAAAGCTTAACTGATGTTGAGAGCCATACACCTGTGATGTTGAGGGCCCAGCTTTCCCTGATGGTTGGATAAGAAAAGGAAAAAACACCAGTCTTTTTAACTGTTGCTTCATGTTCTTGATGGTGGCAGTAAAAGTGAAAAAACCTCCAGCGCTCATAAGTTGTGTAATACTCACCAGTTATTGAATAATGTATCTGTGCTTCAATACCTCTCACTGCATTGCGAACACTTGTTGTGCATCTAAAATCAGATGATCTATAGTGCTGTAAATGTACCTCTTGCTCCAAAACTGGGGCTGATGTTTCCTTTAAAAGTGTTTTATGCACTCACAGACTTTATGTAAAAGACAGAAAAAGTCAGCGTCTTAAAGTGAAGGCAATGCAGAATTGCCTGAAAGTTGCATTCTTTCTGATGGCCAGCAGAGGGTTGCAAAAAGTCAGATTGTTTAGAAGTTTATGAGAAAATCATACTCGCTGTCTTATGTGATTTAATTAAGAGTTTAATAGTAAGTTTATGGAGATAATTGCAAGCAATTCTTTCTCAGTATTGCTGTAAACTCTGTTCTCATTTGGGGTAAAGGAAATAATAAAGCAGGGAATGGTTTGGGTGTGCCCGCTTGTGACTGACAAGTCTCCATAAAGGTTTGTCCTCTGGTACTCAGTCAGCTCTACCCCTCGCTTGTCACATCTGGTTTAAGAAAACAGGATTGCAAATGCCAAACTGTCAAAGTCAGGCCTTCAGAATGATATCTGGTAAATTAAAAGATAATGTTATTGTTTTATATGTGGAATGAAATGTTTGAACTTTCAGTACACGCAAGACAACCATTAAAAATGCAACTGAGAAGATTTTTACATTTTTCTGCACGCATGCATTAAAAATGATAGACAACAAACTTATTTCTGCTAAAGGCTTCATGATGTTGAGTTTCTGTTGAGTTGTGTCCTATTTTGTTCCAGTTTGTCTTGTAGTTGCAGTTAGTTGCACTTCCAGTCATTGGGCTGTCTCCTTTTTGTGCCTCACCTCTTTCCAACTAGTCATTAGTCTCATTAGTGTATATTCTCTCTCCTTTGCACTCGTCACTTTCCAAATTCTCTTGTGCTCTTGTTTAGTACAATTAAAGCCTGGGAATAAGGGTGTACTACTGTTTAGACAAAGAGATATTACATCTGTTGATATTCTCAGTGGTCTGAAAAGGCTGAAAAGGAAAATCAAGTATTTGCTTGCTCATGTGTGTTTTCATTCCCACATTTTTATCATGTAGGCATGAAAAGCACCTATAACTATGTGCACTTCTAGACAGTTATGATAGCATTACTAATGTTACTTTGCAACATTTCCACTGTCTTAGTAAGTTTGAGATTCTGTGTTCTAGAAAGTCTCATATTTTTCTTTGAGTTGCACATCTGCTGGATTTTTTTTCATTAATGTATTACAACTGTTCTGTTATTCTCTCATGCTGCTGTGCTTGCCTTTAAAAAATATAGAGGGCTTTTGGTTATGCTAGGATTAATCTGCCCTGATGCTTCATGACAGGAGCTGGATGTGAACATCTGGACACATATGCACACACAGTCCTCTTGCATAGACATGTAAGCACATGGCTTAATATATCAAACCTGACTGATGTATACACTCTCACCAACCCCATCCCTGGTGAACAGAAGGAGAGAGTTCACCTGTGTCGTGCGTTCTTGTCATATTTTCAAAAATGATGGAAGATGTTTTCCAAGTGGTACTGAAATGCTAGACGTGATGTACAAATGAGGCCATTGTCTTTGTAAAGCTCTCTAGAGATTCAAGCATTCTCAAGTTAATTGCATGACTGAAAGAATATATTTTTTGTGCAACTTAAGGCGTTATTATAATGTCAAATGCACTCTTTGATCGCTGGCAATAGCCTTATTATTATTTGTAGGGCCAGATGTTGCATGACTGAAATCATTTGCATAACAAGGAATATGAAGTTGTTAGCATCCTATTTTGTAAATGCGTGTCCATGTGTATTCATCCATATGGACCGTAATTAGTGAAGTTAATCCAGGTCAGAAGAAATTAGAAAATGTGTGGGTTTTTTTTTTTTTTTCTTACTTCTGACTCATTTGTATATACATATAATAAGACAAAACATTTTTTGACCTTAGCCTTTTTCTACATCTGTCTGAGGGTTCAAGGCGAGTAAGACTGCTTTCATTATATTTTTGTGACTTTTTAAAAATAATTATTCTGCTTTCATTTCAGTCAGTCTTTATCTCTCAGGTCCAGATTATGTGCTTCCACAGTGTAATGGCAGCTGTAACAAGGAAAGCCCTATAAACACTCAACTTCAAAGACAACAAAGTTGAAAAGAAGAGCTAAGCCTATAAAGAATGAAAATGTTGTTTAGCCCTCCCAGAAGTGGCTGCTGTGTATCACCCCACTTCAGAGAATTGAGCATACAGATGTACCCTGCATCACAGAAATCCCACTCTTCGCCATATGCTTGCTAACCCACAGCTGTACTTTTAGCACTCTTAAGTGGACTTTCTGGAAATAATTTTGTTCTGTCTGCACTGTGTAGACTTCACGAGGACTGAAAGATGACATTTTGTGTGTGTTGATTTGTGTGTGAAAGACGAACTAAAAGTCAAGATGTTGGTGAATAAAATGTGTTGATGTTATTAACTAGTTTTCTCTAGTTTAACACTATTAAAACAAAGAGAGCATCAGCTTTTGGGGAGGCTGTGGCTTAGGAGCTGAAGTGGGACATCTACTAATCAGAGGGTTGGTGGTTTGATCCCTGGCAGCTCAAGTCTGCTTGCCAAAGCGTCCTTGGGCAAGGTATTGAATCCCAAACCTCCAACGCATTCAAGTTTATAGATATAGACAAGAGTGCTTGTATGAATGTGTTTGTGCTTGTGAATTGGTAAATGTAATTTCTACTCAAGTAGAGTAGAAAGGCACTTTACATATACTCTCGCCTTTACATTACATTTTCGTTATCCCAGATATCCATTATATCATGACTGCAGTCCTGCAACTAGGGTAATCACCACCAAGAATGAGGAATCCTGCATAAGACGATAACAAAACACAGATTTGTGCTTTCAGTATCGCTGATATTGTTTGACCAAAAATAAATTTGACAGCCTACAACCATAACAACTGCTGCCAGCTTTCCAATGGGCTTGGAACAACCTCCCTGCCAAGGGTCATGAAATATTTGCTGCTGTTCGAAAAGGAAAGGGTGCTCACATCAAATTATGCCTAATTTGCATTTTTCTTGTTTACTTCATTTTTTATGAAACTACATTGGGAGGGGAGCAATTCATTAAGTGATATTTGAAATCTCCACAGTACTTTTAGTGGTTGAAATGTCTGCTCAGTGTCATACCATTATACTAAGACTGATATTGACTACTGGACAGTTTTAAATAATGCTCACAGAGACTCTCAAAAATGGAACCAAAACAGTCCACAGCAAATTGAGACCCAAGGTACACGCACAATAACACCACTATCTAATGGCACTAATTGATGAAACCACAATGTTCTAACTAAATGTTCCCGTCGTTGGCTGCGTCTCTGTTTTGACATTGTGTGCTTACAATGCATTTTCCAAAAAATCAGCCATTCATAAATATGGCACATCATTCATGAATTAGCGAGACTGCCTGTAAACATAATGCGGGCAGTGATTGCATTTCACCTAACTGTAATTAGGTTATGTTCCTGTACCACAATTTCATTGTATAGGAACATTATAGCTGGCAGGGTTACACCTGGTATTAAAATGCGCTCCAATTATGTTGATTGTGGCTGCAATTTGATCCAGCTTCACTGTGTAAATAAGTTGTGCAGAGCATGTTGACATGGCATGGTAAAGAGAAGCCATGTGGTTGTATGGTTTCTATTTGGGTCTCTTTACAAAAAAAAGTGTATTATTGTGTGATTTTTATGCAGTTCTTAGAAACTCAGAGGAAACACTGGGATACAGAAATGCGGAACCTCCATTTGTTGCTCAGTTCAAACATTAAAAAAAAATTAGCAACAACCAATAGTAATAATAATAATTGTTGTAATAATAAAATAAGAACAATCATATATATGTTAAATACAAGTAAAACATCATCATTTTACAGGGAAAGAAAAATAATACAAATATTCAAATAATATCCATGCTGCTCGTTCTGTTCTGAGGCCCAGGAACACTCTGTCCCTGCAGGTGGCTGCTGCAACTTCTATCCAACCTTTTTTTTGACCAATCTGGTTCCAGCATTTTGAATCATTTTGTTATGGAGGTGGTGAGTGAAGAACTCAAGTAACACTTCCTTCCATTGTAATATATTTTAGGTATTTCTTTTTGGATTTTATCACTTTAAAAAAGAGAAACATGTGCCATCATTGCAGATTACAATACTACAACTAACAATAATAATAATAAAACTAAACTTTTTTTCCTTTTTTTGTTTTATTTTCTTTTTTTGCCTTTGAAACCTCATTTGTTTTACTCTTGTATTTTTTCATATGTAAGTAATGTGGTTAGATCCATTTTTTTCCTATATAATCTCACAACCAAAAGTGAAAATGGAACAAACATCACAAAGAAAAAAAACAAAAAAACAATGAAATTCTAAAAATAAACAGTATAATAATAATGTATACTTTATTGATGCCCTGTGGGGAAATTACTCTCTCTGCATTTGACCCATTCACTCAGTGGGCAGCCACTAAGCAGGCGCACCGGGAAGCAGTGTGTAGGGATGGTACCTTGCTCAGGGGTACGTCAGGGTAGCCGTTCAGTGGATTCGAACCCTCAACCTTCTGACCATGGGGTGACCACTCCACCTACCGAGCTATCCCCTCCCTGTATGCCCTGTATATTGATTTGACTACTGGCTGGTAATCCTTTTTTGACTCAAATCAAAACTTGATCTTTTTTTCTTAAAAGCATATCCTTTTAATATACCCAGGATGTCACAGGAACCTGTCCTTGCTGACTGCAGGTGAAAAGCTAAGTTTACTGTAGACTAATCACCAGATTCAAAAAAATTCACTGTTCTTAAATCTGTTCTTTTTTTTTCTTTTTTTTTATGATAATAGTTGGGGCATTAATGTAAAAGTCTAAATCTAAAAAGAGACCATCGTTAGCAAATGCATGCTTATCTTGACCTTATCTAGCATGAGAAAAAGTGTTGATGAGCTGGTGGAGTTCTCAAGAGACACCAGCACACATACATGCATTAATCTTGTATAACACTCGAAGTAATATTGCAAAGAAGCTGTGGAGGATGACCCTATGGGAAACACAAACATACACACTTGTGAATTTGTACATTCACAGAAATCTGAATGTTTAGTGTGAATAATTGGTGTAAGCAGATAAAGAAAAGCAATTTTCAGTGTGTTGATTTATAGGCATCAGGCAGGAAACAAGAAAATGAATTAACCGAGGACCATCTTGTGATAAGATCACAGCAGCTGCAACACCAATCAACACATTGAGGTTCAGATGCATGAGTATTCGGGAATCAATCAACACTATTACCGAAGTGCACAAATACACACACACACACACACACACACACACACACACACACACACACACAAATCAATATCAGCTATTCTATCACAGCTGGTAACAATCTGGGATTCACACTTCATCTAGAAACACATGACATCATAAACAAACTGAAAGGTCAGTCTTGCAAACTAGTCACACTGTGTAGTTCATCTTCATGAGTGGATTAATGTTCATAGTTTTACACTGAGTAAGACAGAGAGTGACCAAGTTAGCACAGGGAAAAGTCGTCTGTCTTTTCAGTAGCTAATTGATTTTTTTGGAATAGTGCTTTTCATAAATAGTTCTCTCTCTGGCTTTAAAGCTTGACAAATTGGATTAAAGGCAAATCCCATAGATAATTTTTGTTGTAAATCTTGTTGTAAATCTTTCATTTATTATTGCTTTTTTGTTTTCTGCCACTTTTTCTCCCTTCCCTTCTTGTAGTAGGCTGGATGGAAACGATGCCTTTTAGCATTGACTGAATGCTTCTCAAACTGTCTCTGAGAAGGCCACATGACCTATTAGCTCAAATATATAATTATACAAATGTTATTTTCATGCCCATGCTGGGGAAAATGTGTAAGTAATTAGCTTATATTTGAACGGATTGTCAGTCATGTTACATGACTGGCAATCATTTTGGGCTTCCAGCCAAACGAGCCCTTAGTGGTTACTCATTTCATACCAGCAATAATCAAGTGGGACATTGTCAATTTCTGCAGTTAGGAAAACTAGATTAGATGACTTTCCTCACGGAATTATTATAAAACATTTAGTGCACCTTGGTAGCGTGCATAGTGTGTTGAAAGGATATAAAATGAGCTGAATCAATTGGTCATGACTCATTCTTCCATCAATACAGCTCCTCATTTATTTTAATACAAATATTCAAGTTGAACTGTGTCTGTGTTTTTAAGGATTCATATTATGCTTATTTCCTAATAGTTTTTAACCAGGAACTGTGTAAAAGTTGCTTTCAAGATTGACAGTTCAAAAATATCTAAGCTGTTTCTTAGGCAGCCCCTGGTTTAAACTACAGTTGAGCCTGAAAACCAAGATTTAGATTTAGGTTTTGTAAGACATATCTCATTAATATCACACTGTCCCCTTGAGTGCCCAACTTCCAGAAACCTGCAGAGGGATAATACCCACAAATTCAACCTTTTTGTTAACATTTTGAATGGAGAAACATAAGGTAACATAATGCCTTGTTCTCGCAAAAATGTGAGCAAGCTCGTGTACAGCTTTAAAAGTAGATTGCTTGCTCGGACCACATACTTTTAGGTTTAGGTTTGACAGCATTTCTAGTAGATAATGGCAGATGTCTTGAACGTGAATTAAGGATGCGTTTTGGGGAAGGCCCCAAAAACGGTCCCCTCTAATATTATATATAGACAGAGAACAGGAAGGGGCATGTATGGAGGTTTGGTCCCACTCCTGAAATTCTGATAAATTATCTCCAATAATGGTCAATCTGATACCCAACAGGTAGCCAGTGTAGGGTATCAAGAATGGTAGTGATATCATTTTATCTCAGTAAACATGTTAAAAGTTTATCAGCTGAGTTTTGAATGAGCTGTAGGTGGAAAATCTGATGGGAATTACAGTAGTCCAAACATGATAAAGAACCACATAGATGTCTTTTTCACCATCTTATCAATCAGGAGTTTAGGTACCCACGAGAAGGATCTCAGATCGGGCCTGATTTGACCTGTAGGACATTTTGTGACATCAGCATTGAACTTAAGAGAGAAAAGCCACAAGATTTGAGATTGCCCTTAGACTACCGTCTGTCAGCAGAACATATAGCTGGGTATTATCCACATAACAGTGGAAAGTACCACAGCATTTATAGATAATCTTATCCAGTGGAACCGTATAGATAGAGAATAAGAATCGGCCACTGTGGAACACTCCATGAGAGAGAACGGATGAGGATGAGATTTGTCTGATAAGTAGGGGCAAATCTAGGAAAGAGCAGCATCCTTGGTGCTACCAGGACATTCAAGGTAGTTTATAAAGATGTAATGGCCAGATGTTTCAAATGCAAAAGAATCAGGATAGAACAGAATCAACTACAAACAATAAATCATTTTCATGTGTTTTAAAGGTAAAACTTCCTAAAACTGACTGATAATTTGTCTGTAATTTCGGCACTATTTAGAAACATTATACATTTTTATTGACAGACGTCATCAAATTTAAGCACACAGTCTGTGTTTTCACACAGCTGGATACAGTTACATCTGTTTTTATTTATTTTTTCAATTATAATCACTGACTGTCCAGGTGTTAGGAACTTTTCATGAACAGCACAGTGTGACAGGGCTTTGAAATGGCAATAGGCTGTTTTTGCAGTTCAACCCCACTAAGTGTTAATCCGATGCACCTGTGTGCTAGCTGTTGGAAAATCCAGCTATGGTTGACTGGGCTGCACAGCCAAACAAACATTAAGCTGTGTTAAGGTGGTGCTGGAGGTGCCTGTTATATTGTTTTATTTTGTTTTTGTTTTCCTTTTTTTTCTATGAACCAAGTGATAGTGTGTGTATGTGCACCTTCTTTCTTTCACTGTAGTTTCATGGGTAAATTGTGTGCATAAAACCGTATGTGTAAATTACCGCTATTCTCTGGCTTATGAGTCACTGGCTGGCAGTGTGCAAAAGGCCATGCAGAGAGCAACAAACAGCAATGTTAAGGGAGACAGGTAGAGCAATGGGTAGGTACAGGTTGCAAACTCTGCTTTCATATGATCCGGTAGCAGGATGACTCAACCTGCTGCTGCTTTAAGAAAGATTTTGATCTTACTTTTCAATTTAAATATAAGATTTTAAGCCAGCCTGTACTTGTTAGACTCTTCTCCTGCATGTCCCTAAAGTTTCAAAGAAACAGACTTTCTATGTAACAACCTTATTTTCCCTAATCCATTTTAGTAGCAACCAAGCCAATGCTGACTTTTGGCTTTACACAGAATTTGAACTTCGTGCTCCCAGGTGGAAGATCACTGCTTAATCCACTGTGCTACATGTTGCTTCCAGTGCAGGTTTTTTTCATTCTTCACATTGCTTTATACTGCTCACCTAACCCTTCTTAGATTTTTAGGTGTTTAAAAAAAAAGACAGCCCAAAAAGATACAATATACTAAAAGGCTGGTATGGCTGGTGTCTTTCACTTGTTTAATCTTTTGCCAAAAAACATGTTGCATCCACAAACTTTCAGAATCTGAAGACTGGAGAGAGCTGTCCTATGAATTGAGATTACTGGCATAGCAAGCTATGTTGAGTTTAAAGTCAAAACCTTTCTGTGTCACCAACGTGGTTCTCTGTATATCTGGCTTAATAGTAATCAGCTCAATGGTAACTGATGCTGAACACGTAAGCTGGTCAGGAGAAGGTTTTGTTCCGAGCTTCCGTGTACAGTCACCTGGAAGTGCCACGGTTCTGCAGATCCTTTTAATTACAACATGTTTTAAGTGCAATCTAGATTCTCCTCTGGGGGATTATGGATTTTTTATGTGCAAGTTGTAAAGCTGTGCCGTTACTTGTCGGTAATAAAACCACTAAATTAAGTGTAAACTGTGCATTGCATTGTCACAGGAATGTGCATGTATTATTTTAGTTATTTGGAAAATTTAGAAATGTTTTTATAGTTGGTTGTAATCCATGGCTTAGTCTGCTTACTCTGAAGAACACCTATTATATCAGTAAAATTAATATCACTTTTGATCTGTAATTTCCACGTTTTTGATTGCAACTTTTTTAGCCTTTTTTTAAGCTTAGAATATGTCCAGTTTAGAGTTGCATAGCTCAAGTCAAGTTAGAAATAAACAGCAGCACCAAAAGCACACATAACAAATTAACTATTTTCAAATAACTTGAATTAAAATAATTATTTTACCGCTATATGGGCTAAATCACCAGATTAATGATTTTCTGTGGCATTAATCTCTTTTCCTTTAACATTTTACTATTATATTTTGTTTTGTTTTTAATTTAATTTTAATTGCTATTTTATCATCATCTGATAATGTCTCTGATTGGAGTGGCACTCATAGGAGTAATTTTGTGTGGAAGAGGGGTCACATGGACCAAAAAATACCTATTTTTATAAGTTCGCACAGAGCCTGAAGCAAAAAGCAGCATCACAGTTGTAATACCTGTCATCTTTAACTGGAGTTTTAGGTTTTGTTGAGCCAGCTAACCCACAGAAAGCCCGACTGTGTTGAACTTTATTTGTAGTATACTCCTTAAAAAAGTCATCTTTGTCTAGAAATTGAGAAACTCTACCCTCCACACATAATGTTATGTTTCTTGCATGTTTGTTGACATATTTTACAAAGACGATCAAACTTAATGTATATTATTAGGAAAAAATATAGACGTTAAACATAATGAAATCATCACAGCTACTTGCTGCAGATAAAGCAGCACAGTTTGTCTGAGAGGAAAAACAGCAGTACAGTATATGTAGGACTGCAAAACAAGGTATGAAAGTGGGTCTCCAAGCCCTTTGGTCAGTATAACTGGAAAAGTCATATTAATATAAAATCTGTCAGTCAACAGACTTATCAGTATCACAGTATTGGGAGACTTTGGAAGTTTCCCAGTGGCCTAAGGGTGACTTTGGCCTGATGTAGACTTGAATAGCAACATTGCTAAAGATGGAAGGAGTTGATGGACCTCTCAGATTTCACGAATTAGCGGTGGCTCTTTCACGCTTGCCAATCGGCTGTTGGCTCTAGCTGCACTGTCGACAGTTTTAGCCTTATTCTTTCATTTGCATCCCTGGCTATGTTAAGTGATCGGAGAACAAGTGAAGAACAGCTGAATTCAAACTAATACAGCCGTTGTCAGGAGTTTGCATTTGCTCAAATAAATATTTGAGCCTTTGTGTATAAGCTTAAACATTTATTTGAATTAAGTACACATATACAAGGCTTGGGTGAGAGATGTTTGTTGTCATATATAGTAAGAAATCCAAGACCTCCAATAGCACGCTAACTATAGTGCGCCTCAGAGCGTTCAGCCTATTCTTCCTTTTTGGCAAAATTACCCTTCTTGATTCTCTGTAACACATGAGAAATACTATTCTAATGAGCTTCATTCATTCTTTTTGTCTCTCACCCAGTACTGATCTACTCTCAGCAAACAGTACCAGTAATCCAGACACCTGGCATCATAAACCTGGCATTCACCTCACAGAGCTGTCTTGGCCAACAGACTCCAAAATCAGAGGAGAATTAGAATTTCCTGCACTTTTTTGTATGTTTGTTTGTTTTTCTTTTGTATCTGCTGAATGCTTTACAGTCAGTTAGATTTGGAGCTATGGGGAAGAGAGGGAAGAATCAACGTGAAGAGTGGGAGTAAACACTGAAATAGTCATTTATTTAAATTAGTGTGCTTACTGGTGCCAAGACACAGCTAAATAGACTGTAGTATATCACAGATCCTTTTGAAAAGAGCATAAATGTTTCTTTGGGGAATTTGATTCAGCTTTTTGGGCACGAGTCCACGTATGTGTGGAAAGCTGTGCGAGTGTGTGAAAACATGTTCACATGTTAATTGTGGTCCCTGTCATCCCGGTTTCTCTTTTATATTTTCCTCTTTAACAGTGCCTGTGCTGACTCTTTCTCTTACACATAGGCACAGCTTTCTTGCAACCTGGTCTCGGTTTTAAAATATGGGTCATATTTTTTTATCACCTGGCTTTCCTGTGGGTTTTCATGAGCTTAATACTAGCATAGCAGCAGGCAGAGTACTTTAGATACTAAAATAATTCATCTCTGTCCTCTGAGAACAAACATAAGCTTGTTGCAGCTAATTTAAAATCCCTATGTAAGAGATAGCAAAGTTACTAAGAAGCAGAACACAGAGGGATTTGGACAGTGTCCTTGTTCAGAACATTCTCTGCCCTTGTAAGTTGTCCTTGAAGTGGTAGAATAAACACGTTTGCAGCTTTGTTTACCTGAAAATAGAGAACAACATAACTAACATTTATTGCTGATGGGTCAGGCAAAAATAATACATAAAAGAGTTACATATATGAACGTATTATTTAATAGTTTTGAAAGGGACAAAAAAAACATAGAAAGATACTTTTACGATTTTTCCTCGTCTGACATCTTCACTCCTGTCCTCTAGGTTTAACGTTAAGTAATAAGGGACACGTGTTTTGATTGTTTTGTGATATTTCTTTTCTCAATATCTTTTCTTTTCTCGTTTGTTAACTACCTCCAGCAAGATTTGTCTGACTCTGGCTGAGACGGATACAAAACTCACCTCAGGAGGCCTGTTGCCCAGAGAAACAGACTGAGATCATAGAAAGGATTATATACAACTCTATGGTATAGCCCTGGGCCCTCTGATAGGCTGGTGCCAGAGGAATAGTAAGCTGGTGTTAGCAAGCAGTCATACTATAGGCAAGCTTGAAGAAAAAGAAAAAAAAAGCGTTGTAATACACGCTTTAATTGGGTCGATAGGCTTAGAGCTGAATAGGATGAGATGACATGACTTGCCATGTCAGATAACAATTTTTCAAATTTTATACAAGAAGAAAAAAAACCTGCAATTTAAAACCAATATGATTCAAAAGTTACTCCGTAAGTCTTTAAAACGATGCAGCTCGTGTTATAGTTTAGTAAAGAAGAAGATGAAAAGCAGTGATCAAAGTACGTGTAGTTTTAGTGTTTTTATGCAAAAAAAAAAATCTACACACTTCCTGCAGCAAAACTGACAAATATATAACAGCAAAAGAAAAGAGGAGTGACATTACAAGAAATTACATGGGCACACATGAAAAAATATCCACCTGAAACCAGTTTATCCGCTTAATATGTTAATTTACTGGGTCTCATCCTTTCTTAGCTCACCTCTTTTACCTCCCCTTATCCCTATGACGACACTGACTTCTCCATTTATTTTTCTGTGCACATATTCACATTTTCATGTACTTACAGCTATGTTTGGAGGTGAAGGATTGAAGGTGCAGCGACATGACAGAAGGAAACTGGCAGGATCAAGGAAACGTGGGAAAGTCACAGATGTGGATAACCATGAATCTTTCGGGCGTATACTTCATCCTTCAGCTCATTCAGGGAAAGGAGTAAATGAAAAGTGGCAAAGCGATAGACGGATGAGGAGATTAATGTGTAAATGGGTGGATAGATAGGCAGATAGGTAGATGAATCGATAAGTGAAGAGATAAATGGACCAGGGTTTAGAGATTTAGGATCATTACAGCGGCACAAACCTTCAGTGGGGAGGGAAAAACCGACTGAGGGGTTTCTGGAAAATGAATGCAGAAAGAAAGGATTAGGTTAAGATATTTAAATAACGAACAGCAGTCACATCATCAGGAAACATTAGTGGCCCGGCAGTCATACATGGCCACGTCATGACATTGCTTCCAACTGGTTTGACGGATGATGTTGTATGTTTTGGATCATGAGTTGCATCTTCCACCATTCTGATTCAAGTTAATTTTAGCTTTATATTTCCAAACATTTCTTTCCAGATGTGATTTCACCTTGCTGTCACTTTCATGAAAGCATCTCTTGTTTGACAATAATGTAAAATGTTCCTGGAGTGTTCTTGACTTGGTTAGATGTTGTGAAGGAGTTTTTCTTAATCATGGAAATAATTCTGTCATTAACCACTTTGGTTGTATTCTCTGGTGCTGCTGAGCTGGCAACACATTGCTTATCATTTAGATTGTAAAATATGTCTTGCTGATGGGTTTTTATTTTATTTTATTTAAGCCTAATTATCTTGTTCTTGGCTTGCATTGACAAATTTGACTTTAGCAAATCTGACAAATCCACTTTGGTAGTGTACAGTAGAAAAATACAAAAAAGGTGTTGCTTACACCTAACTGTATAAGACCTAAGCAGTTTGACTACTTCCTTCCACATTTCTTTATCATATTGTGCCTGCTGCACCGTGTAATTGCTCAAAGAGTCAAGAGACACTGAAAATCATGGTCTTATCACAAGTTATTATCATCATAGTAATGATGACACATAAATAGACTTACATTGCAGTCTAACAGTCTGACACCACATGAAGAAGGAGGTTTTTCTGGCATTGAGCATAATAACTGAAAAAGGTCAGTTACTTAAAACTGTATCCCTTCCACTAAAGTGCAGTTTAATTTAACCATCGGGTGGATTGAATTTCCCAGCTTCCACAATCAAATCAGTGTGCAGCCATAATTTTTTGTAAATATGACTGCCAAATATTTCTGCAAGGCAGGGCTAAAACTGTAGGAAACGTGGCGTCAGAAGCAAGTTTACAAATTTAAAATATTATTCTAAGTAACAGTGTTGCGGCATTAAATCACTGATACACTGTTTCTAAGGGGATGATACATGGCATGTAGTCACGCAGACTTGAACGTGACCACATTAGAGAATCGATACATCAAGCTTTGTTCACTAAGGGTTAGAAAAGCAGCTTCATCAATAAGACTGAAATGTTTAATGGAAACACTAGACTCCAATCAAAAAAAAGCATTGTCAACAGAAATGAGGATCCACAAGGTGCCTTGTTTGGAGGCAACATGTCTCAGTAAGACTTGGACTGACTGCAATCACTCAAAGAGTTTGGCAAAGATTTGCAGTTAATCTGCGCCTAATATATAAATGCAGACAGATGAACGTCGCAAATGGTCAATGCATCAATGAACACAACACATCTGCTACATCAAACAATGAAAAACATAAACCTGAGTTACTAAGGTTTGTTGCAGGGAATATAAACCAAACTGAACACTAAAAACATGTCTTAATTTGTTCCTAAAGTCTATTTCCTAATAAATAGACTTTTCTAGTTGCCACTAGAAAAGTCTATTTATTAGGAACGAGAGATGTTATCAGAACGAGTGCGTTATTGGCATGGCTGGATTTCTCAAAGCTGTGAGCACAATGCTGAAACTTTGACTGTCCTGTTGTATGTGAAGGTTCTCAGTCATCCATGTCATCGTAGTCAAAGGAGCTTGCAAAGAAAAGCGTCTGGACTTCTTTAAGTTGCTTGAAGACGTTTCACCTCTCATCCGAGAAGCTTCTTCAGTTCTAAGGTCAAATGGTGGAGAGTCCCAGATATAAACTTGGTGGGAGTATCACCCCACAGCCAGGGTTCACCTCAGGAATTTGCATGATAAGGTGGGGCCAGGTTTCACAATGAGCTCACCCGAAACTCTGGCTGATTGGGACCCACACCCAGTTTCACACCTTGGCTCAGGCGATTAGAGGATCATCAGGGGGTCCTTTTGTCCCTCTGTGGGGGGATACTCCCACTAGGTTTATATCTGGGACTCTCCACCATTTGACCTTAGAACTGAAGAAGCTTCTCGGATGAGAGGTGAAACATCTTCAAGCAACTTAAAGAAGTCCAGACGCTTTTCTTTGCAAGCAGACATATGTCTGTCAAAATGTTATGGAAACCCAGTATCACGGCAAAACGTCTAATAGAAACACCGATCCACTGTGTCCATTTCATGGTTTGCCTCTCCAAAACATGAAATGAAGTTGCATTACTGCATGCAGAAATTGCATTACCAGCAGGGGGAAACATTATATTTAAAGCCACAAAGTCGGTAGTGAGCAAAAACTGTCGGGGTCCTTAATCGTCAGAATCGATTAGGCTAAGGGACTAATATGTATATACATGTAAATGTTTTAATAATGTCTGTTTAAACACTTCCCGTGATTGTTTTCATGTTGGCTTGAATTAAAATACAGTGGAACCCGGACTTACGATTACCCCATTTAACGAAAAATTCAAGTTACGAAGGCACTTAACGGCAATATTTCTGCCCGTGTAACGAAATGGGCTGGCTCTGATTGGCTGAGCCCAGAATGCCTACAATGCCCAGAATGCCTTCCGAATCATGTGACAGCCCCCTTGGCTTTCGTACTTGCGCTTCGCTGTTCCACTTGAACAACATATTGTTGTTGCAGTTAGCAATTAGCCTATAGCCTATCATTCAGTCAAAAGTCGCGATGAGTGCTTCGACTTACGAAAATTTTCGACTTACAAAAGACCATCGGGAATGAATTAATTTCGTAAGCCGGGGTTCCCCTGTATCTCCCTCTGCTTTTGCTGCAGATTACAGTAACTTATGGCGACTTCTGCATGCATGCCTATTTCACTTTTTAAAGAGGCAAAGCAAGAAATGCACACTGCGGACCAGGGTGTCTATTTTTGCGATATCAGGTTGGCTATTAATAGGATTGTGTTAGTGCTATATTAATATATGAATGTTATAATATGTTACTGTTATGCTTAGTTAAATTAATATGCACAATATCCCCAGTCTCATGCTTTTCTCCTCAGATATCCAAAGTCAACATACCAGAAATAAGTGCTCCATCCAATTAGTGCTATTTGACCAGCTGTACCAAATGTCAAATAATGTCAAAAAGCTTTTTTGCAGTGTGCAATCAGGATTTTTTTTTAATCTAAAGAATCTGTAGGGAATAGGAGGCCTGTTGTTCCATTTACTTAGATCACCAGCAGATTTTCTTAGTTCGAGAGTTAATTAATGTGTAAAAATGACTCAGCTGTGTAATGTGTTTTACAGCATAATGGACAGTTTTAATGCCGGTGAATGATATTTGGGTTAAGGCTGTTCCCCTCTATCTGTCTGTTACAGCAGCTGCACCATCAGTTGCTGCACCATGCATGTAGCATTTCTTGAGAGACCCTCTCACAGCAAGGCTTTGTAACTGTGGGATGTTAGACAGCCTGGTGTCCTCAGTTTCACACTCTGCAGAAAAACCCAGTGTGTATTTACACATGTGGCACAGTAGCAGCGTCGTCATTAACACATGGATGCCTCAGTAACTGAAAATAAATAACGATCTGTGTTCGCATACATAAAAGTTACGCACAGTTTCAGCTTTTTATGGACGGACATTTTGTAAGGAGCTATACCCTTATCACAAACGTAGTGATTCCTCTTCAGCCTTCTCTCATTTATGCATGCTGCCATGCTATTTTCAGAGAGAAACACATGCATTACACTGTATTACACTGTAACACAGCTTACACTGTATTATTTTGTTCAGACTTACTCATGCCCTCATATCTTTGCCTCATATTTAAGCTGCTCTTAATAGAATGCTGGTCATTAATAAACTGAACTAGCTGCATCTTTGTTTTTAAAGCAATTATTTATTACAAATTTGTCTCATTTAGACTTGGCCCGGTCTGTGGGTGAGAGAGTTGTGCTGTTTTATTTCCATTTTGTCTCCCTCTTGATACACCAAACTCGGTTTAAAGGCGACAACTAAGTGCAAGTGATCTCAAACTTGGTTTATATTTCTCAAAAGGACCATAAAAGATGGGGCATTATAAGCTGATTGTGTAAGTCATGCCATCTCCAACCATGCTTTTCTGTAGTGTGACTATATTAATTTAGATGACTGGAAAAGTACTTTTAATTTTTTTTTTTTTTTTTAACAAAAGTTTAAATTTCAGGTCGCAAAAAAAGGGTGCTTCACCCAGGAATGAAATTGAGTGTTTGGATTTTCTTTTTTCTTTTTGTAGAAAGGATCTCAGAAGTAAACGTTACCCTTTAAGACATTTATGGGGGGCACTTGGTGACTGAAGAAGCCAAGCTTTCCTGAAGTCGTATTTACATGGATTTTATCAACATTATTTACGACGACTGAAACAATATAATAGAGTAAAGATACATAAATTTGGTACTTTTTACACCTGTGATGAACTGAAAAATTAACAGCGCACCCGTTGTGGCAAAGAGCCTTCAGTCTCAACCTGAGTCTATAACCTGTTACCATGGCAATCTGCAGCGAAAGGGGGACTCAAAGAGGGTACATAAAGAGAGAGAAACAGAATGGGAGGCGTAAATGGGATAAATAGACAGAAAAGGTGTGATAGAAAAACAGCGACAATGTGTCTGTGAAGGATGAGGCACTGCGACAATGATGGACAGACTGAATGAGAGACATGGAGCAAATGAGTATTTACCGAGTGCAGTGTGCTGCTTATCAAGGATTCATTCCGGCGCCTCACACAATGATAAGGTTTAGATTACAATATTCGATCTGTCAGATACACTCTGTCCCATACTCTTTAGCCTCCTTTTTGCACTATAAGCACATTGGTTCCCATTTTAGAATAGAATATGGGCTCATCTCTTTGCTGAATTGTGTGTGTCTAAAGCACAATAGAGCGACTCTGTCGATATTCCATTATGCAGTATAATGTTAGGGCTCCAGAGGACTGAGAGAGAGTGAAAGCAAAGAGGTAGAGAGTAAAATATGAGGAAGAAAAAGGAGAAGTCATGTAATCCTTATGGTATTCTACTCATAGAGCTGTGTTACACACTACATCAGCAAATGGGATTTGATAGGCATATTATGGATGATTTGTCTTGCTAATATTAACTCCAGAATTGAACACTCCCCGATTGCTTCACTTATATCTGTATAACTATATTTAGGATGCTTCCTTCAGTACAGCCCTCTTCCTCGTACATTCTTTTGTTTCTTCCTTGTCTTTAAGTTTTCCGTTTTCATAAAACGTCCATGACTATCTGTTCACTTTCTTAGGCAGTCTTATACATCTACATGTATAAAATATTGTCATCTTAAGCTTTTTAGCATTGTAAATCGTGTGAATCATACAACCTCTTTTTTCAGAAAATCTATCCAGCAGACGGGCCCAAGTGCAGGTCCATTTGATGACATTACACTCATGAATCATTTTGACTGGGTGGTCAACCATTGAATATTCAGCATCTCAGTGTTTGCTGGGATACTGCCCCAGGTGGAAAAAGAAAAAAAAACCTATTCATGTAATGTAATGTGACTCTCAAGAATGAAGGAAAACAAGGTTAACAAATAGAAAAGAGAAGCAGACTGAAGCAGAAAACAGCAGGAGGGTTTGTGAAATGAGAACAGACTAGATCATTGGTGTGTGCAGTGCACCTTGTTAGTGGTGGTCGGTAACTGTCTAAAGGATGTGTGATCAGCACATATTTCAAGATGGATTCAAAACAGAAAGAGACAAAGTCCGAGAGATAGTGTTCAGATGGTGTTTACATAAGCTTGTCATTCATTTATTTCTTATTATTTTTGATAATCACCACTGTTCGGTTGTCAAACTGGACTAACACATGTCAGAGGTAAAATAAGAAATATCCGTCTGTTGTCACTGAATATTTTTCTTTTATTCATCTTGCAACCTTCTGCTTATGACCGTCCTCACTATGTTTAAAATTTTCTAGCATAGTAAGCAGTGGTCACATTAGCATGAAATTGGCTTGTTTAAATGACCATAAAACATTCAGCGATGGCACTGGTGCCTCTTCCACAGTTTCCTCTTCATTAGAAAATGCTGTGTATATAGATACACTGATGCTGTGTGACTGTGTAGCGTGATGTGAAGACAAAGCATTATGTATTGTTTTGTGCAGCTTTGTGAATGTCTATATTGAACTAGGTACTTTTGTGACTTTATACGTGCAAATACATGAGTAGAAAGAGTGTCGTCATTCAAACATGATTTTCCCACAAATCACTTTCTCTTCGATTCCTTGCTCTGTCTATGAACATGTACATCAGTCTTCACTTTTTAATTAGCTTCGTTGAACTTTTTTACTCATGCTGTTTCTTGTGGGAGAAAGGATTATTTTCTTTGTGAGCTCCCAGAGGTGTGAAGCAGAGAAAGGATGGAGAGAGAACTAGAGATGGATCCACAATAATAATCTGCAAAAGTAGACTCCAGAGAGACAGCGAAGGCAAGGATTGGGGGAGATGATCCCTCAAGGATGCGGGCAGAGATGCGCAGACCATCAAGTTTGTTTCCTCTCACTTGTTCTTTAGAATGAAAATTGACTTCTGTCTCAGTCAACCATTAATCCTATTGCACTGACTGAATCCGGTGCCAGGATATAACAGCATACAGATAGATACTTAAACATGTAGACGTGCAGACAACGAAAACCACTGGTTCAATGGTGCAGATCACAATGATTATTTCTTCTGTTAGAATGCTGTCTCAAGCACTTTGATTTGCTATAAGTGACTCTGTGTCCAAGGGTGCCAAATTCGCAGCTCTGTAAGATACATTTACAGAGGCATCCAGGTTTTTTTTTTAAATTATTTATTTATTTATTATTGTTATCTGCACACAAACAGCTACAAAAATACAATAAGGGGAAGAAAAATTTCAACATGAGGGATTTCGGAGCTGGGCTTAGTGTTTTAATTGTCTTTATTATAGAGGTTTTCCGTCAATTTCAGAAAAGATACAATATGAACAGTTTGGACTTTGACTGTCATTCTCTTACTTTTTTCTTCATTTCATCAGTTGTTTGTTTAGGATGTGGCACCTACTTAGCTTTGCTTTGTTTAGTTAGAATTTTTTTTTGTTAGGAAAATATAATTTTATAGCTTGAGCAAAAGTATGTTCTTTGTAATGTTAACCACATATTCTAAGGCAGAGTATCTGCAGTAAGCTTCTTACCATGCCATGCCATGTATGTGTCGTGTGACATGGGCGACACGAGAAGAGCACGTTTGCCTACTCTCTCATGGTGTCTATGTCAAACACTGACATTTTAGAGTTACTGGGTCACTCTCAACACAGTGAAATCCTTTTAAAATTATGCTAAAGCTACAGTCACACTAGGGTGGTGGTCAGAGACCACTGTTCTCCCAGGTGCTATGAACTTGCAATCTTGTCACCTTTGAAATGGTTGCTTCAAAGATGAAATCAACCAGTTGGCTCAGACCGAGTCAGATGGATTGCAAACTGTTGGCAATCTTTCTGCATATATAAATTAGATGGCAATTATCTGCAAACCTTTGTCATAGGATGGCAAGCTGTCCAATTGCCTTCCAATTCCAAATTGTCTCCGATAGCTTACGGTGTTGCAGGTTCAACATCTGGGTGACCAAAATGTGAAAAAGTTCAGTGCAATCAACTGGCTGCTACACATTTTTTTTCTGCTCCCAAGCAAGTTGCTGTCATTAGACAGCATGCGGCTTGCAAGCTGTGGGTTGTCAAACCCTGGACTAGAGTAATGATGTCAGAATTGAGTTTGACAGTGTGGGAAAAATGAAAATGGTGTAAAGAATAGAATAGCAGCCAAATACCCAGGAATTACAGAGGATGTGCTGCCTCTATTACAGATTTTCCTCATTGAACTTGCGAATAAGCTTCATTACTATAGAAAGGAAACCACATGTGACATGTAGAACCTCCTCCTGTAACAGCTTGTAAATGCAGCAGATAATCCCTTCTCTTCTCTCCCATGTGAGAGATGAAGATTCACATAATTTTAGAATTTATAACTGTATATATAAATCAAGTGTTTAAGTCAAATTTACTGAAACAGTGATTGAAATACATTTTCTGAATGAGTGCTGGTGATGGGTTTACTGAATCTTCAACAAAATGTCCAAATCCAGCACAGAAAAACTGTGAATCCTAATAAACAATACTGATTCCAGTACCATGAATACACATATATACAGCCTGGTTTTATATTGATAAACCATTTTCATTAATTGTGTTTTAAATGATGTTTTTGTCACAGATTAGTGAACAAAGCATTTTCTTTGAGGATCGGAAACACAGAGAAGCTCTCTAACAATCAGGAGTAGCACATGCGCACACATTCACCTTGAGGCAACCCAGTATGACCATTAGCAGCTAAATCAGAGCATTTTGTAGAAAATGATTTTGCCCAAGGGGAATATTGGCATTCAGTCATGGAGGGATGGTGGCCACAGCTTGCTTCTAAAAAATGAAACAAAATGTTGAATAATGATGTGAAATAAGAGGGGAAGAGGGAACCAGATCCCAAGATTTAACTGGGCCACACTATTGATATGGGGATGAGAGAGAAGCTGAGCGAATGCAAATGTCTATGAGGTCTGCTGTTGATGTGTGTGCTAGTATGCATGTAGACACATATAGAAGTGTATTTGCTTCTCTCTTCACATCACAATTTAACATACTGGGTAAATATGTTTTGTTAGTGCAGCTGAACGTGAATAAAAACACAGTGAAAGCATAAGAAACTCCAAAACAGGACAGAAAAACCACCAATATCCAGTGGTCATTGTCTTTCATACAGGAGTCTTTAGCTTTTCGTATTCTTTATTGTGGTTGCTGCGTCCAAGCCCCACTCCCCGTTGAAGTGTAATCTTTCTCACCAAAGAAAGGAGTAACACAGGAGCTAAAAAAAGAGATTAAAGATGGGGCATTTAAAAGGTTAGAAATCAACTCAGTGTGAAATGCTAGACTCAGTCGTGAAGAGGGAAAAAGGGAAATGGGCAAAATAAGGAGGCAGTGAATCAGTGAAGAAGAAGCGATAACCACAAGTTGCACAACAAGTGGGTAGCAGCAGAAAACCAAAGGGCAGCTGCATATCAATATGGACAAGGGACAGATGCGGAAGGTAGAAAGATTGGAAGGTAACGAAAACAGCAGCTTATTCTAAGTATAGAAAGAAAATCAGTTGAACTCGCACCCTTTGGGAACGAGCTGCAAAGTGAGGATAAAGAAAAATTGCTGGCGAGGAGAGCTGAGGTGACTGGAGACAAGTGAAGGATGGGGGAGAAAGGAGAGGTGATAAGAGCACGAATAAATGTTGAACTGAGGAAAAATTAACCCCACTTTACAGCGTAAACCAACTGAAAAACTGCACATCCATTGCATTGACTTCAACTCAAGGTCCATTTTTTTTTTCTATTACAGTGTTCAGCATAACATATTAGACTATAAATCTATAAATAAGTCATTATTTTAGATAACCAAGGAGGCAGGCTGCCTCACCTGCCTCCTTGGTTTACATTCATTCTACTGGGTTCAGTTTTAGATGGGAAATTTCACCATGAACTAATGCTCCAGGTAACATATTCCAGTGTCACGGAAGAACTAAAACCCTTAACCCTGAAGAACTAACAATTCGTAGATGGGAATCTTCTATTAAAAGCAGATCATAAAATTTCCTGAAGGAGTTATGGGAAGAATAAGGAAAGAAGAGAGTAGGAGGCAGGAAAGAGGTGTAGAAGTTGGAGAGAGGCAAAAGCCTGAAGCAAAATAAGTCATGAGGAGGAACAGTAGCAGGACAGGAGTGCTCCCCTGTGAGATCAGAGTGAGAAAGAAGGAGAAAGAGCTGGCAGTGTGTGTTTGCCTGGAGGGAGTTGGGGGAAGCCAAAAAGAGGTAAAGGCAGCTGGGGGAGGAGGGATGTGGAACATGTGGAGGAATGAGCAAAGTTCAGAGAGATAGATGGGGCACCATGCAGTGTGAATTAAAAAACCAACAAAACCCAACAGGGCAATCATAGTGGTTTTTAATGGGGGCAAAGTGGCAAAGATATATATCACACAAATGCATATTTACAGTTCTGTCTTCATATAAAATGTGCACTTGAAATAACATTCAGACCATATTATACCAAGTCTTGGAAAACAACGTTTCTTCCATGTTTGGGAGGCTGAAATAAGCGCATTGCTTTTCTCTCTGTTCTCTGTCATTTTTAGACAAGATATGTTAATTTTCATTTTTGAGGCAACATTATTACAAATAAAGATGCAAGATGCAGGTATTCATTCAAAGAAAAATAGTTTATTCAGACCACATAAATAGAAGGAACTTATCAATTTCATAAGGTCAAATGTTTAGAGTACTCTGCATACAAATTTAAGGTTAACCCCCTCTCTGCCAATGCACAGTGCATTCAGACAAGTACTGTTCACCTGGAAACTTCCAAACCCAGACACATCCATCGGATTTCCAGAAGTTAATTTGTCACTCCAGAAAACACTTCTCCACTGCGTCCAGTGGTGGTGTGCTTTACATCACCATAGACAGTGTTGGGAAGGTTACTTTTAAAATGTATTCCAATACAGAATACATGCCCCAAAATGTATTCTGTAACGTATTCTGTTACGTTACTCAATGAGAGTAATGTATTCTGAATACTTTGGATTACTTAATATATTATCATGCTGTTTACAACTATGTGAATGTACTATTGCTGTGTGATTTATTACTGTTACTGAAGGTCCGCGGCTCCGAACCGTAGTAAAGGGACCTCTGGCTAATACGTCGGGTTCGTGTCGGGCCTGTAGCCGAAAACTAGCTTTACTTTGTTGTCTGGGTCAACTTTGCTAGTGAGAGACAGAGAGAGGCGTTGAAAGGCTGCTCCAAAAGAACTTATTGTTTCGGAGGAAAACACGAACACAGTGTACAGTCGAGTCTTAATAGCTTACTTACAGCTGGGCTCATCAGGCTCTCTGCTTGGCTGCAGTGGTTATTATTATATTTACATGCTTCCAGCTCCCGTTTTTGCTCGATGACAGCTCATACTTTTCCTTTTTCTCCCTCCCTCGCTCACAGACACATAACGTGTATGGCAGTCCATTCCCCCTGCAGCACGGACTACACTGCCTATGGTGCTACATTCTTTAGAGCTATACTGGTAGCATTTTGCCTATTAGCTTAGCACAACAACAACAACAAAAAGGCTCCTCTCACCCAGGAAACACGCAGAAAGAGAGCGTCACCATGTATCCATGGCAACCGTAACGCTGCCGCCTGGAACAACAAACCGTAGCTGTTAAACAAAACCCAAACAGTCCTGACCCGCGACAATATGAAACAGGGAAGTACCACTGTGTAATCCATTTATTTCAACAAAGTAACTGTATTCTAAATACCACCTTTTTAAACGGTAACTGTAACGGAATACAGTTACTCATATTTTGTATTTTAAATACGTAATGGCGGTACATGTATTCCGTTACTCCCCAACACTGACCATAGAAACCCATTCCATGAAGCTCTAACGTCTAGGTGCCTTCAGGTTAGAAGGTCTGTACTGATTGATTCTGCAGAAAGTTGGCGACCTCTGCACAGGCACAGGTATGTGCCTCAGCATCTGCTGACTGTATTCTGTTGTGTTTGTTTGTGTCCTCCCAGTTCTTGGCTGAGTTGCTGTCATTCCCAGACACTTCCACTATCTTATAATACCGTTAACAGTTGACTGTTAGTGGAATATTTTGTAGTAAGTAAAATTTTATAACTGGACTTGTTGTACAGGTTGGATGGATGAGTGAATACTTTTGGCAATGTAGTGTAACACTGAGTGTATTTACTTCATGTCTCAGTTATTTCCGCAAGATTTTCCTTTCCAGGAAGTAATGGTTCAGGGTACTAATTGCCCAGCTAATGGCCAAAGTGCCTTTCTCAATAGCAGAAACACTTATTTCATCTTAAAAACAAGGTGGACTTCTCTTTGCCTAGTTCCCATTGGATGACCACTATCTCCAGTCCAGTATATGAAGCATATTGTACCATAAACTCCTTTCTAGACTCAGTTACACATGATATTAATATTTATATATTTATCCTACCCATAGTCCTGGAAAGCAATGCCCATCAACTGCTAATAAGTCACTGGTGGCTCATGCAGTCGAAGAGATGGGAGTAAAATGAAACAGACCTGACCCTGGAACCAGGAAGACAAGTGAATTAATTATAAGTAGGGTCAGGGGGTACTTGCCGGTAGCCTTCAAAGAGTTTTAAGATTATTATGTACTTGGCCTTGTCTGACTTCTCCAGCAACTCATCAATACAGGCCACTGGATATGAATTAAAACAAGAAGTCCTCTTCAGTTTTCTCATATCTGAGGAAAACCAACAATGAGGTGAGTCTCTCTTGGTTGCCAGGACAATAGGATTAGACCAATCACTTTAAATGGTTCAGTGAGTACCATGTCTAGCTTTGTTTCCACCTCTTGCTTCAATGGTTCCACCTGCGTTTCTGGAATCCTGTGGGGTCTACCTAGGCTTAAAGACTTGGTTTCTTTAAACATACAGTTGTTCGTTTTGTTTTGTTTTTGGGTTATTTCATTAAAAAAAGATAATTACACTTATATAAATTTACATCAATTATCTTACAACAAATCAATGCATTCTTATAAACTTTGAATTAATCAATTAAAAATAGATAGGAGTGGATGCCGGTTTGTGAAAGATGTTGCCCCACCAACCCACCAGCCATACGTGTAGTATGGAAAAGGCAAAGGAAAGGGGAACTTGTAGACATTTAACCTAACATCTAGGGACAAGAAGTATGAAAAAAGAGAAAGTCTGTCTTAAAAAACAAAACAAATATGTTTGTCCTATAGTGGATTATGCACCTGAATTGGGAAAGGTAAGACAACGGAATTCAAATACTGACATCAGTGGTGAATGTTTCCCACACTGTACCTTTACGAACAGACTTACACTATGTCTGATAATGTGTTATGGCTGATGTCTGTTCTACCAGGCCAAAGGTTTATCTCGTTTAACTAGATTTGTTGCACTGATCATTCTTAGGTACTAAGAAATATTGAATATTGTCAGCTCAGCTTCATTTATTGCTTTTAATTTGTTCATATCTTAGACCTTGATCTACATAAGCAGCTGTTTTGTTGTGAGTTGTGACTCTATAAAAATACTTCTATAAAACTATTTCTGCAAAGACCGAGGTTACAACCCCGATACAGTATATAGGCCTTCATGCTTCAAGTTTACATAGTCTCATAGGAAGCACCAATAATACTGTCTATCTAAGTTGCATGTTTTTCTGCTTATGGTATCTTTATTATAACATACACTGGCTTGCTCCAAATGTTTCTTGACCATCTCCATGAAATTCTCCAACTCGTTTCTCATGTTAAGGATGCAGAAAAGTGTGTTGTCGCCTTATCATTCACGCTCTACTCATTGATCATTTCAGTTAAATTTTCATTTATATTGTTCCTCAAGGCACTTTATATTGTAAGGTTAAATAATACAAAAAAACCCAAATTACTTGACCCTCTATGAGCAAGTGCTTCGGCAACAGTGAGAAGGAAAAAGTCCCTTTTAACAGGAAGAAACCTCCAGCAGAACCAGGCTCAGGGAGGGGCAGCCATCTGCCACAACCAGTTCTGGTGAAGGAAGGAACACAGGACAAAAGACATGCTGTGGGAGAGAGCCAGAGATTAGTTTGGAAAGCTACTCAGGGTTCCTGTTGTTTTTATCAGAGTAGGCAGGGTAGACATTGGGAGGTTAGAATAGTTAGGAGTGGGCGAGTCCTCTCACCTATCGACTCCATCCTAGCTCTGCGCTGCCCACTGGGACATGTTCATACTGTAGGATCAGAGACAGGACTTTTTAAACAGAGAGCCAATCCAGACTTCCTGTAATGGGGTGCTGGTTCCACAGATCGGCAAAGGTTTGTTTTCTTTCTTTACCTGTATTATTGCTTTCACCTGTGTCTCATTACCTTCCTGTTGGTCTTAAACCTGTTGTGTCCTGTCTTTCTCCCCTCAACCGGCTGTTGCTGTTCCTCCCCGAGCCTCCCTGAGTTTTTGTGTTTTTTTGTGCATCAGTATGACGTCTAATTTTTTCCACTCAACTTAAAATGTCAGTTAACAACTTTATTGGTCTACAGTGTAAGCATTAATATGATGATATACTGAACTAGCATGGCTATTTGTACTTGTTGACCTCTTATGGAATTTACACCTATGCTAAATGCTGATTTGAATAATATGGGTTTCTTTGTATTTGTTCTTGCTCTCAGACATTTAAACACTATCAGGACTTCAGCTGAATGAATGAGGCTGAAATTGTTTCACGCATATCTAAACATTATTGGAATATGTAATTATAGTCTGTTAGATTCGTCCATGTCTTAGTAAAAGAGCTGCAATACGAAGCATCTATTAAAAGGCCAACTTTCTTGCTTGTCATCAAATAAACTAAGTGCTATTCACATAGTAACACTTCCAGTATAACTAAGCAAAGCACTTTCATACAGTGATTTTAATTCTATATTTTTCCTCTTTTGCAAACTCATACTTTACTGCTTAGCCCAATTGCTAGTGTCAGAGTAAGTGAAGCCAGGGATTAAAGGATATTCTGGGTATGTTGAACTTCCATTTCTAATAAAGGGCTTACGGCCTGCAATGCTAAATGTTGCTTTCTAGTGTCCATTGTTTTGTGTCAATGGACACTTTTCGTTTAAGCTTTTTTGTCATGAAATAATGGTCTGTTTAGCAAATGATGTACATTGATGTAATGTACTTTAATGTAAAATGCATGGAGAAAGTTAACCTTTATTTTCAGACCAGATTATCTGTTTATTTTTTTCTTTACAGGTTCTGCCAGTATAATTGTTCACTTTATTTAATATTGTCATCACTTTACAAATTTGCTGACCAAATTTCAGCTTCATAGTCCTTTTGCTCCATCAGTCTCAATTCTCAGGCTCAGATGTTTCACATAAACAGTTATTAGTTCATTTTAGGAGAGTAGTGTGAGAATAGTTCTCCCCTGTTTCTTAGACTTGGAATATCTAGGTTAGGAAAGATAAACTGATTTTAATTAGCTAGTTTACTTTCAGTTCAAAATGTGCCTATTCAGGAGGGGTGGTGTGGAGCTTGCATCCTAAGTGATTAAGTGAAATAATTTGTGTCCATAAGAATGTAGTATTTCAAGACCGAGCTGCAATGATTCAGCCTTAGTATTGAACGGCAATCCAGATATATTATGTAGATTTATATAACATGCATAAGTAAAACATTTTGTGCACATTCTGCTGCGTGTTGCTATATAAAACAAAATATCCAAAGCAAGCAAGGCATTAGTAACTACCCAAACACAAACTGATTTATTAGTCACTCAATTTAAAAGGTATGTTGCAATAAAATATCGTTGGACTGTGTAGGAAGTATGTATGGAGTTTAGCTGACTTTAAAATGAGCTATCAGTGAGCTTTTGAACGCCTCACACAACCACACAGACTCATCTCAGAACTCAATCTACAAACTGTTTAGGAGGGAGCGTCTTTAAGGAGGTCTTCAACTGAGATGTCAAATCATCATTTGGCTGTTTAACGGAAGAGAGGTTGTGTTTACTGGAGTCTGTGGGTTTGAGTTGTTGCTGTGGAGCAGAATCTGTTCCTTTACAGCCCTGGGTCCCAAACAACCGGCTGTCTTGCCTGACCTGTGTGAGAGAATAACAGAAAACAACTTTTAATAATAATGGATTGCATTTATATAGCACTTTTTGAGACCCTTAAAGCACTTTACAATTCCACTACTCATTCACTCTCACATTCACACACTGGCGGAGGCAAGCTATAGTAACCAAAATATTAAAACCAGATAATTACAGGCTCATTGCTAGACCTAGATGTTGAGAAATACAACACAGAAATACCTAGTAAAGTAGACTGGATGAACCATTGTATTGACATTGATAAACAAAGGGGAAGATTGGGAAAAGACATTCAAATCTTTAATTTAAGAAAAAATTATTTATTAGTATACCAGCATATAGATATTTTTAGATAGATAGATATTTAATGAAGTAATACAAATTGATGTTTCAAACTGCTTTCAGGCTAATACCTTCAACATTACAGTGTGACTCAAAATTATTTACCCCGATGTTTGAAACAATCCGTCTTGTTTGAAGGTTACATTGTATAAATTGGAGGTTTAGTTATAGAACTTTTTACTTGGAAACACTAGTTGATACTAGTTTCTGTAAAATAACTTTTTTTAATATGCTAAATGTTAATAACCTAGTATTAGATAATTAAATAATTACTCAATTAATTACATGGTATTTACTGGCATTAATTCTTTATTATCAAATCACACTACCACTCTTACATTATTATTGATGTTGTTTTGCAGCGCTTGTATTTACACTCCTGAGAGTATCTTCCAGTTATAGATTTAGAGAATAATATACCTACCTCCTCGAGGGTCATCTTGACTTGGTTGTGGAGGGTTTTTTCATAACCATGGAATGAATTCTGTGATCATCCTTTTCTTGGTGATGTAGTCCTTCTTTTAAAGGATGTGCCAGATTGTTAATTTGGCCTCTCAACATTTCTGTTTATGCTTTGTTTTGCAAATGTGGCTGTCCTAAATATAAGTGGTTGAAAGGTTTCATTGACCTATTACACATGCACAACAAAAGGTCAGCAGAGTATATACATGCTTCCAAGCACAAGTGTATGCGGCAGAACCTCATACACCTTATTATTAAAATCGACACAAACAGTACTGTGCCTCTTCATTTATAGACTCCAGCTGTGCATGCTTTACATTCTTGGTTGTGTGTGATTATTTATTTGTTGGCCAAGCGGAGATAGAAGTGAGCAAAAATCAGGGCCCTCTTCTAGGAAGCGTGTTCAGCAAACTTTAAAAATTAATTGATTAACTTTGGCAGTTCTGTGTTTTGTGTTAGATCACTCAACTTTGACTATGATCCCAGGTTAAGCACATATGTGAGTAAAGACAGAAAGTCATTGTTAGTTGTGTGCCACGACTCACCATGGCATCTGGTAAATAATAAGCAACGCTTCCAAAACCTGTCAAAGTGGATAAATATATTAATGTTAAAATATGGCAGGGAACAAAAGAATATTTTTAATCTGTCATCTTCAAAGACAGTGTCAAAATGTGATATAAAATATTTTCAACGTGAATTTTCATTTACTGAAGCCTAGTGAATTTTTAAATGTAATTATTCACCTGTAACGTAACAGTGGCAAAATGACAAGACACAGTTTACCGGTGGGCATTTGGTATTAGTTGGACAGACAGCATTAGACAAACCACTTTTAAGTATTTTTTTTCATTAAATAAAAAATGCAACAGTTCATGGCAGAATCATTTTTTCAGCAGATGCATAATATATTGTGTAATATTTAATGACTCCTTTTTCTTATAGAGAGAATACATTATTTCTGTCATTACTAGATAAAAATAAAAAATAAAAATTAGATTCACAGAAAATAAAATAAAATATTTTATTCTAAAAATAAATAATAGATCTGCAATCAAATCTCCACCTCTTTGCTTTTAGGTATATTGACAAATGAATGATCGTAAAAGTGCTCATGTTAAATACAAAAAACTAGCAAACTAACAACTAACTACAATTCCAGTGTTTGTAAAACTGTAAACTTCCACAAATTGCCTTGCTATGCATTTTGATAGCAACTTTGTTAATGAGGAAATTAATTTGAGGGTCAGTCAGCTTGTTCAGCAGTAGCAGCACAGGAGGAGTTAGAAAAAAGCTCAGTTTGTAGTAGAAGACCTGCCAGCAAGCACAGTCCATTATCCCAGTGAGTGACTCAGTTTTTGGAAACAGGTAACGCAGTTTCCCTCAACTCAGTTAACAGTCTCAGAGCTGTTAGCCAAACATGCTTACTGGAATAAGGCCCGGTTGTTATCTTCCCTCTATAGTGATTCATACTGATGAATTTTTTAAACATGTGCTGCTAATCTTTGTGGTTCTTGTTACACAAACATACCTAATTCACACTTTCTTTCACACTTTTACAAAGACTGTGTTTTCAGCTGCATGTTGCTTAAAAGACAGATGAAGATTTAGTCAAGAGAACTACTTTTCTTTTTCTCATTACATGTGCATTTACACATGCCTCCAACACACACATAATTATGTTCAGTGAGCTGTAATCCATTAACTGACAAGAACAGATTGATTACTTAAAAGGTTAATTCAGTTACAAACTGTTCCCAATCAGAGCAAATTGACAAATGTGGATAGCAAAGATCAATTACCAATGATGGTTTAAACGTGTGTTCAGTTACACAGTAGACCGCGAAATGTTAAATCCAACTGCAGCCAAAAACTGCAATTTCATGAGTTGACTCCAAGAGACTGATACTCCATAGAGCTCCATGTTTAAATGTGGTCATTTTTTTGTATCTAGTTTTGTTGTAAGCCAATGTTTTACTTACATGTAATGTCATTGTGAATTGCAAGCATACATTGCAAAACCATAAGCTAGCAAGTGCTGGCATTAATGTATACAACCCCTCAGCTTTCTTTCATTATCCAGCTATGTTCACACAGTCTCCAAAGGAGAATAAGATCGTAACCAAAATTGCATACTGGAGGTTTCAGTTTGCATTCTTTTCTTTTGTTAATGGCCTGCAACAGAAAATAATAAATACAATTAAATTTAAATAAATTAAAAAAAAACAAGTGAAAGCCATTAGTTGTTAGAATGACTGACTGTATGTCTGATTCAGTCCTCTGGGAACAAAGGAAAGTACATACAAAACCAAAATGGAGAGGATTTTAAAATTAAATGAGGTTTGTTAATGCAGGTTTAGCATTTGAGCTATTTTTGGTGTACTTATTTCCATGGATATATTTTTGTAAAAGTGTTGTGATTTCGATGATCGATTTTGTAATCGTATCACCAGACCTGCGACCATATGTTCTGGACACTCGGGTAAAGAGAGGGGCTGAGCTGTCAACTGATCACCACCTGGTGGTGAGTTGGATCAGGTGGCGGGGGAGGACGCTGGACAGACCTGGTGCACCTAAACGCGTAGTGAGGGTGTGCTGGGAACGACTAGCAGAGGCCCCAGTCCGCGAGATCTTCAACGCACACCTCCGGCAGAGCTTCAACAGCATTCCGAGGGAGGCGGGGGACATCGAGTCCGAATGGACCATGTTCAGCGCCTCCATTGCCGAAGCTGCTGCATTGAGCTGCAACCGCAAGGTGGTTGGTGCCTGCCGTGGTGGTAATCCCCGAACCAAATGGTGGACACCAGAGGTGAAGGGAGCCACCAGGCTGAAGAAGGAGTCCTATCGGGCTTGGTTAGCCTGTGGGACTCCGGAGGCAGCCGACAGGTATCGACAGGCCAAGCGGAATGCGGCTCGGGCAGTGGCTGAAGCAAAAACTCGGGTGTGGGAGGAGTTTGGAGAGGCCATGGAAAAAGACTTTCGGACTGCCTCGAAGAGGTTCTGGCAAACCGTCAGGCGTCTCAGGAGGGGAAAGCGGTGCTCTACCTGCACTGTGTATAGTGCTGGCGGAGCGCTGCTGACGTCGACTGAGAAAATTGTCAGGCGGTGGAAGGAATACTTCGAGGACCTCCTCAATCCCACTGACGCGTCTTCCAAGGAGGAAGCAGAGTCTGGGGATGAGGGGAATGACCCGCCAATTTCTGGGGGCGAGGTCACTGAGGCAGTTAAACAACTCCTTGGTGGCAGAGCCCCTGGTGTTGATGAGGTCCGCCCCGAGTTCCTGAAGGCTCTGGACGTTGTAGGGCTGTCCTGGCTGACACGCCTCTGCAATGTTGCGTGGAGATCAGGGGCAGTACCCGTGGATTGGCAGACCGGGGTGGTGGTCCCCATCTTTAAGAAGGGGGACCGGAGGGTGTGTTCCAACTACAGGGGGATCACACTCCTCAGCCTCCCCGGGAAAGTCTATGCCAGGGTGCTGGAAAGGAGAGTTCGTCCGCTAGTCGAACCTCTGATGCAGGAGGAACAATGCGGTTTTCGTCCTGGTCGCGGAACACTGGACCAGCTCTTCATCCTCTCGAGGATACTTGAGGGTGCATGGGAGTTTGCCCAACCAGTCTACATGTGTTTTGTGGACTTGGAGAAGGCATTCGACCGTGTCCCTCGGGGTGTCCTGTGGGAGGTGTTGCGGGAGTATGGGGTGTCTGGCCCATTGCTACGGGCCATTCGATCCCTATACAACCGTTGCAAGAGCTTGGTTCGCATTGCCGGCAATAAGTCGGACTCGTTCCCGGTGGGTGATGGGCTCCGCCAGGGCTGCCCTTTGTCACCGGTTCTGTTCATAATTTTTATGGACAGGATTTCTAGGCGCAGCCAAGTGGCGGAGGGCTTTCGCTTTGGTGGCCTCAGGATCTCATCTCTGATCTTTGCGGATGATGTGGTTCTGTTGGCTTCATCGGGTGAGGGCCTCCAGCTCGCACTGGAGCGGTTCGCAGCCGAGTGTGAAGCAGCGGGAATGAGGATCAGCACCTCCAAATCTGAGGCCATGGTTCTCAGCCGGAAAAGGGTGGAGTGCCCACTCCGGGTCGGGGATGAGGTCCTGCCCCAAGTGGAGGAGTTCAAGTATCTCGGGGTCTTGTTCGCGAGTGATGGGAGAAGGGAGCCGGAGATCGACAGACGGATTGGGGCTGCAGCTGCAGTAATGCAGACGCTGCACCGGTCCGTCGTGGTGAAGAGGGAGCTGAGTGTAAAAGCGAAGCTCTCAATTTACCGGTCGATCTACGTCCCTACCCTCACCTATGGCCACGAGCTGTGGGTAGTGACCGAAAGGACGAGATCGCGGATACAAGCGGCGGAAATGAGCTTCCTCCGAAGGGTGGCTGGCATCTCCCTTAGAGATAGGGTGAGAAGTTCGGCCATCCGGGAGGGGCTCAGAGTAGAGCCGCTGCTGCTCCACATCGAAAGGAGCCAGCTGAGGTGGTTTGGGCATCTGGTAAGGATGCCCCCTGGGCGCCTCCTGGGTGAGGTGTTCCAGGCATGTCCCACCGGGAGGAGGCCCCGGGGCAGACCCAGGACACGCTGGAGAGATTATATCTCTCGGCTGGCCTGGGAACGCCTTGGTGTTCCCCCGGATGAGCTGGAGGAGGTGGCTGGGGAGAGGGAGGTCTGGGCCTCTTTGCTTAGGCTGCTGCCCCCGCGACCCGGCCCCGGATAAAGCGGATGAAGATGGATGGATGGATGGATGTTGTGATTTAATGAACTCGGTTGATATATTCTTTGTATCTTTTAAATATTTCATTTACCAGAAAACTTTATTAAAAGTATTAAAGACTTATATATATAAAATCACTCAGTATAAATGTGCTGTAGATCAAAATAGAAAAATCTCTGTTATTTATAAATATAATGAAGAATATACCAAATATAATTCTGGTCAGTTTTTCAGCGCCTTCTGCTCTGCTTTCCATGGTTTTCCTATTTACTCAATAAGCAAAAAATATTGAAAAAGTATACTTTTGTATTTGAATTTACAATACTGGTCAAAAGATTTAGAACACACCAGGTTTTTCCAGTTTTTTATTGAAAATTATGTTTGATGTCTTATTGCACTGTGAAATGAAAGCAATAATCAATTTGACTGAAATCATGGAATCAATTTATAGACTAACATGTATTCTAAACTTTTGACTTATCAAAGTAGCCACCTTTGGAAGATATAACAGCTAAGCACACCCCTGGCATTCTTTCTGCAATAGAAATCAAATATTCTTCAGAAAGTTCTTCCAATATCTGTTGCAGAAGTTCCCATAAATGTGTGGCACTTGTAGGTCACTTTGCTTTCACTCTTCTGTCCAGTTCATCCCAAACCAGCTCAATGGGGTTTAAGTCTGGAGACTGTGCTTCCCACTCCATGTTTTCAAGCTTACCATCTTCTTCTTTTTTCCTGAGTTGGTTCTGGCATAGCTTGGACTTATGTTTTGGGTCATTATCTTGCTGTAGGAAGAACCCCTGACCAACTAGTTGCATACCAGAGGGTATTGCATGGTGCTACAGAATGCTGTGGTAGCCGTTTTGTTTCATGGCGCTTCTCACTCTGTACAAGGCACCAATCCTGGATCCAGCAAAACAGCCCCAGACCATCACACTTCCTCCTCCATGTTTGACAGTGGATGCCACACACTGTGGAACCATCCTTTTGCCTATTCAATGGTATACAAAGATTTAAAATTTTGATTCATCATTCCATAATACCATCTTCCAGTCTTCAGTAGTCCAATGGTGGTGTTTCATGGCCCAGACTCTTTGTGTTATTCTGACATCTTAGCAATGGCGTTCTTGCTGCAACACGTCTTGTCAAACCTGCAGTTTGAAGTCTTCTCTTCACAGTTGAAACTGAGACTTGCTTACTATGACCACTATTAAGCTGTGCTTGAAACTATTGTCCTGTGAGCTGCCTGTTAATTCTCAAAAACTCTTCCTCTGATTCAGTTGGAGCTTTGGGTCTGCCAGACCTCTTTCTATCAGAGTTTTTCCCAGTTTTCTGAGTGCCTTTTGATGGTGAAGGTAAATGTACTTTGTAATTTCTCCATAGAAATCATGGAGAAATAACCACCATAACACATACATTTTTATGTGTTATAATGGTCTGTCTCTCTTCCATTGTTAACCTCTTAAGCCCCAACGCCCCCTGATACGGGGGCAAAAGGCAGGAGATCAGGTAGGCTTGGGGCTTAATTGCCTTTTTCTCGCCATTTTTGTAACAGCAGTACAATACTGTTGTGTTTCCTGAAAAAGGCCTTTTTGTATAATCCTTACCTTTACCTTTTAGTCTCTGGCAGTTCACCACTTACTTTTATTTATATATATATATATATATATATATATATATATATATATACATTAGGGGTGCAACGATACACAAAATTCACGGTTCGGTTCGGTTCGATACTTTGGTGTCACGGTTTGATATTTTTTCGATACAAAAAAATGTTCATGCTTTTTTAATTTGTCATTTATTAAAATTATAAATATATATTTTAACTCAAAAGTACAGTTTTTAAATTTATGTTGCTGAAACAACAAAGTAATAAAAAATAACTAAATCTATCTGATCGAGAAATCACTCATCTTTGGAAAAGAGAGTTTATTACAGAGAAATGGCTCTTTCCAAAATAAAAGCTATACTATACGCTTCTTCTGGGCTATATTCTCAGCAGCATATTAAACATATCAGGTACCCATAAGGAGAATCATGTGCTAACGGCTGTCTAAATGACTCGGGTAAAGTTTGTAGCATGCGTGCTTGTTGTTTTTGTCTGCTTCCACTGCTTCCACTTGTCTTTGCACTAGGATGATGTTGGCGTGAATGTGCAGTCATATTCATTGTGTTCCCACTAGTGCTGTCAGCGTTAATCTGAAATGACGTTAACGCCACAACACAGCAAATCTCCGTTAACGAGCTACCGTGGATCGCCCCGTGCGTGGGGCTGGACGGTGTCAACACGTTAACGAGAAAACTGCGCTAACGCAGTAGTTCCCACCCATGTAATTGAGCATTGTGTGGCACATCCAACATACTGTTTTACTTTTACTTGTTGTGACGCGCTTACCTTCAGGTTCATACTTCACATGGAGACCAAAATAGTTCCAAAGGCCAGATCTGAATGAGGGTGGGGGAGGTTCAATTTGCCATGTTGCAATGAGCATAGCTTCTGTCTTGCTAGCTTGCGCTGCGCTCAGTGGATCTGCGCACGACAGTGCAGCCTAGGCACTAGGAGTAGTCAAACGCAGATCCTCTGAGCGCTCTGTAAAAAAAAAAAAATTATATATATATATATATATATATATATATATATATATATATATATATATGTGTGTGTGTGTGTGTGTGTGTGTGTGTGTGTATTCTATATATATATTGGGTTTTTTTTCTATTTGAGAAATCAAAAAAAGCATATAATTTTCAATATGATAATTTGCATTCAGTCAGATTTAATCTTGTATAAATGATTCAGTACACCAAAAGATATACAAGACAAATATAAGATATACAAAAGTGTAGAATGAGGTATGCAAAAATATGATAGTTACTAAACACATCGGAATTGACCTAATAGTTATGATCTCCTGAGAAAGAAAAACAGAGCACATGTACCCATTTAAATCTTCCTCTTTGTCTGGTAACAGTTGCTTGCCTTCATTCTTCAGTGACAGATGTCTCTGGGTGGGACTGACAAGTAATTACTGCTTGCTGTAAAAGTAACACTTTAAAGGTACTGTGCAATACTGTGACACTGGGTACTGTGCGATACTGAAAGTATGTACTACACATTACTTGTTACTTAAATTACTTGTTGCATCTTCAAATTAACTCCTTCATATGACAACCTTAAACAACCTATAAAGGTGTTAAGAGGTATGACCCAGTACTTCTTTTTTTCCCATAAAAGGTAAAAACTTGCTCCTTTTTGTGGGTAATGCATTTGGTTGTTGTCATTTGTTCAAACTAAGCTTAGTCTTATTTTAGTATTCTGGCAGCATTTCTGTCTTTTGGTCTGCTCTATTATCCTTGTCTAAACCTAAAAGAGAAAAGTTGCTTTTCTGCTATCATATTCAGGAAAACAACACAGGGACTTAAAATATATGCCAGCTCTAATAAGCCTAAAACGTCATTCAGTCAGGAAATAGAAACATTAAAGAAATGAATCATACGTTTTAAAAAAGTTCTTTTTTATGGTCAACAAGCTGTGGCAGTTTAGAAAGTACCTTTTCTACGAAGATAGGCATATAATGAAAATCTAGGTTTAATAAAAATTGATTAGAATGGGGGGAAAAAGCATTCGCTGTCAGAGGTGCCTGGTGAAAAGAATATACTGGTAAGTACATAAACAGAATCTCTCTCTCCCTCATCCCTGTTTAATCAGACACAAGGTAATATTTTTTGGTTCAGATCACAGTGGCTAGATAGCCCTCAGGGAATTTGGAAGACACAGATTTCCATTAAGGGGTATCTATCGAGATAAATCCTACCTGTGATACTGGCAAGTATTCCATTTTCTTCCCTGTTTGCTTGTTCCAGGTTGTGCATCTTTTAACAAAGATCCCATGTGTAACTTTGGATTGAAACAGAGGCTGTATTTCCCCACCAATATTCTCAGTGCAAACACAGGTGCTTTTTATTATTGTGATTACTGGAAGATGAGAACATAATCATTCCATATTACTTACATTTTATTTAGGCTTGTAGCATAATTAAAAACACACACTGTCTGTGTTTTAAATCAACACCAAACTCAGTTTTTATTTCATTAAGACATTTCATTTGGGTTAATGAGTTATTCTTTCCAGTATTACAACACACAGCTGTTTGTAGTTAATCCAACCATTCATCTGTTTATAGTCAGTACATAAAGTCTACAGTTTTCCTTATGGCAGTGTATTACACTCCTGGATCAGATGTCACTAGGGTTTTTTAGGAAGTGTACGAGAAAGATAAAGACACCTGTTACAGTTGTTTAGTTGCTTAGAACCCCCCCCCCCCCCCAAAAAAAAAAAAAAAAACCAAACAAACCCAAAAACAAACCAAAAAAAACAAGCAGTAATAAGAGTGTCCATAATAACTTTTGGATAATATGCTAACTGTACAGTATCATGGATTTCAGTGTCTGTCATTAGACATGTTTGGGGTTTTTTTTTAATTCTCTTTTGTATTTATATTTGGGCGTGTGGCATAATAATTATTATTAAATCAGTATCTTGAAAATTTACACCTCTTGTATAAGAACAATAACTTCCTCTTACACACTGGCCTGGATTCAACTCTCAGATGATTAGAAACCAGTCCGTGTGTCATCGCAGGGAGTCCTCAACTTTTAAAAGCAATTATAAGAGCTGATTCGATTGAATGGCTATTACTGGTAGCTGTCTCAGCTCCATGTGCTAATAACAAATTACTCCTCTTCAAAAATGATGAGCACAAGATGAGTATAGAACAGGATGATGCTCAAACACGTCATATAGCTTACTCTTCATGTTGCTTAAAGGTTGTACATGCTCCTCTAGTCAGCAGTTCACCCTCATGAAACTTCAAGTATTAATTAAAAGGGTAAATAGGTTTATGTAAGAGCTTGTGTGTATGTGTTTGTGTGTGCCTGTGTGTATCAATAGACATGTCATGCTTCTAAATGATAAATCATCTTTTTTTTTCTTTTTGTCTTTGCCCTCCCTCTAATGAAACTACAAACCCATGCTGTGAAATAAATATAAACATGCACCCTTGCAAACATGTCAACTCACAGAAATAGCACAGAATATAAACTCCGGGCCTTCTCTGTCTGAGCGGATGCCAGCTCGTCCAAATTGGATCACAGTGTCTTCGAGGGGACTAGGTGTACAAGTATCAAAGAGATTGAAGGGCTGACAGCCAGCCAAATTAAAGCATTAAACCTTAGCATCCGTCTGGTTTCTGCACAGAGCGGGGCAGGAAAGGGGAGTGAGTGGGAGAGAGATTATAGAGGCGAGATTTAAGGGAGGGGACAGACAGGTGGTAGGGAGTGAGAAGAGAGAAAAACATAACACAGCAGCATGAGATGAAGCGGAGGGAGAAGAAACAGAGAGGAAACCAGTGAGCAGGAGTGGGAGGCAAAAGGGAGAAGTGATCCAACAGCAGAGGGAGAGACAATGTCAATCCACAAAGGTCAGATAAAGGCAAAAGCTGTTACAGGAATGAAAGCACTGAATAAGAAATATTGTCAGCCTAAATTATTATGTGTGACTCTGAACCCACAGGAAGTACATGTACACACTCCATATTTACTATTTTGGAAACAACAAAGTAATTTGTTCTGATTTTTCCTGTAAAAAGTGCTTGAGGCAAGAATAAACAGATGAACAAGCCAAGCAAGTTTTGTGAAAAATATACTTTACATAGAGTATGCTATTGTTTTTACATTTAATGCCACACAATTATATATATACTTGAATAATAAATGTGCTCAGTACATTTTGGCACTACTGAGAATACATAAACTTACATGACCAAGGTATTATGCTAATACAAATTCCCAAATCGCTTTAATTTGTAACAAACTATCAAAGCCAGAAGTTCCTGTCATGCATTTTAAGTTTATCTAAGTTAAAAACAAATGCATTTTAAAAAAATGCAGTCAACAAAAAACAAACATAATAAAAAACATTGTTTTCAATGCTCACTAGGCCAGTACCGGAAATTGTATGCATGACAACCATCCGTTACATTACACTTGTTTTCAAGGACATTCATTACACATAAAACTACATGATATGGAAATGCCTTTGCACTAATTACAGTAATTACTGATGGTACTGGACAACTAAAATGTTCAGCCTGCGCGTATTTATATTTCTTTATAATATATGCTTTTGCTGTGCAATGCTTACACTCTATGGACAAAAGTATTGGGCCACCTACACATTACACCTACAGGAGTTGTTCTGCAATGGAAACCAATGTCATGAGTCTCCCAGTGGACAGTTTTTTGCGCTGTGTTAATACCAGAGTTTAACATCTTGATGCATTCTCAACAACTCTGCAGTTACTATTTATATTTATATACTATTTATACTCAGTGAATGTAGATAAAACGTCCAAGCTGTTGTATGGTATTCTGAGCCTGGCTGCCCGTAAGACTAGTACCAAGAAATGGCTTAGTGTGAAAATTCCATCACTAAATGACTGGTATGAGATTGTTTATGGGATGTTTAAAATGGAAAGAGTTACCTTCATTAATAGACTCCAATATGACATATTTAGTGATATTTGGGATAAATGGAAACATTACATTTTGTCAAGGAGACCCGATTTTGTTTGAATCTCTGTAAATATGTATGCCATATTTCTGAATTGTTATGTGTATATATGTATATGCCAGTATGTATGAGTGTATAGGCGAATACATATGTATGTAGGTATGTGTATGTATGTCTAAGTATATGGGTGTGTATGTGTATGTATGTGTGTGTGGTTATGTGTGTATGTATGTATGTATGTATATATGTGTATGTATGTATATGTATATATGTATATGTATATGTGTGTGTGTGTGTGTGTGTGTGTGTGTGTGTGTGTACACTAGATGGTACACCCATTTGTTTATTCTTGATTATTTGTTTATTTTGGTTTATTTGTGTTCTTATAGGTTGTTTATTAAAAAATAAAATATAAAAAAACAAACAAATATCCCATCAAACATTTAGACATTTTATTAAACAAGGACACATAAGAATGTAAAAAAAACAAAAAACAAAAAACTGCAGTTACTGAGTCAGCAGAGTGTTGGCAATTTTGATGCAATATGCACCTTAGCAACCCCCCATCCCATATACACATTTGGCAGTGGGACTGAAAACACCTGATTTAAAAAGTGAAGAGGTGATAATGCTAATACATTTGTCTATCTATTGTATGTTGTAGCTTTGATGTTTAGATTAGAATTAGAAATGTATTTTTGTGCTCTAACACGTACCTTCTGAATGATATAAATATAGTAATACTTCCTTCAAAGTAAAACTGGTGGAGTTGGGGGTGGGTTTGGCTACAAAGAAGTGTTTTTATTTATTTATTTTCCCAATTCAACATGCAGAGCAGTAAGTAGTCCACAGTATTTGCACATATCCATCATTTTAAGCCAATATAATGCTAGTACGTATCTATATTGGAAGTCCTGAAATTTCCACATGATATTGGTAGGGATCTGCCCTATTAAATTATGTGTTCTCTAGGGGTGCAACGATACACAAAATTCACGGTTCGGTTCGGTTCGATACTTTGGTGTCACGGTTCGATATTTTTTTGATACAAAAAAAATGTTCATGCCTTTTTATTAATTTGTCATTTATTAAAATTTCACGGCACATTCTGCACCACATCTCTGTGCGTTCATCATTTGTTTGAAGCCAGCTCACCTCCTGCAACCACTTTTCCGAGAATACGCGCTTCTTTTGTGGTTCGGACTCCTTCTGACATTTCTTTGGAGGTGGAGGGACATCACAGTAATTGCTTAAAGGAGCTTCTTCGACATCTTTAAGAGTTCTAAACAAATGTCTGTCCTCCTCCTGAAAATCTTATGTACGCAAACACGTGTTGCAACTTCTTATCTGGTGCGCGTTTTTTATTTTGACAGCGAATGCGCACCTGCGGACCACTTATGTGCAGCCCTGGTTATTTAGCTTGTCATATTGCTGCCACAGAAATTATTTTGTCCATGAAACGATAAAGCTGCACTTTGTTTTTGCCTTATAGTCTGATTTGTCATAACTTTTCCGTTTTGTGGTAAGCTTTTCTTTGGCTGTCACTTCTTCACCCTGACCTGTCTTATTTGGCTCAGCAGAACTAAAATATATATCCTGCTGCTTTTACACACGCACTCACATAATGCTCAGCGATTCTCTGTGCGATCAACCTCTCACATGTTTAAGCTTGCTGAGGGAGATTTCACTTGTCATGTTTGCATAGTAAGCTAACGATTGATAAGATGATGTCAGAGGAATTGGTGAGCAAATTATCATCACTCACCAATCAGTGCTGTCGCTCTCAATACACAGTTCGCGCGATTGCAAAGTGAAAGCAAAAAACAAACGCAAATTCAAACGCGATTTCAATATGTCACATATTGACAGTGGCTCACTGATGCCAATGACATAATTACCCAGCTACATTTCTGAAAGAATGCAAAAGCACTGGCATATATTTTTCCTTCCTACGATAGGCCGACGGCCGGGCAGGGCAGCCCGACTGGAGCCCTGTATCTGATTGAGGAATCACTCATCTTTGGAAAAGAGAGTTTATTACAGAGAATTGGCTCTTTCCAAAATAAAAGCTATACTATACGCTTCTTCTGGGCTATATTCTCAGCAGCATATTAAACATATCAGGTCCCCATAAGGAGAATCTTGTGCTAACGGCTGTCTAAATGACTCGGGTAAAGTTTGTAGCATGCGTGCTTGTTGTTTTTGTCTGCTTCCACTTGTCTTTGCACTAGGATGATGTCGGCGTAAATGTGGAGTCATATTCGTTGTGTTCCCACTAGTGCTGTCAGCGTTAATCTGAAATGAGGTTAACGCCACAACACGGCAAATCTCTGTTACTGAGCTACCGCGGATCGCCCCGTGCGTGGGGCTGGACAGCCAACACGTTAACGAGCTAACTGCGCTAACACACTAGTTCCCACCAATGTAATTGAGCATTGCTGGCACATCCAACATACTGTTTTACTTTAGTCCATGACACGCTTACCTTCAGGGTCATACGTCACATGAAAACCAAAATAGTTCCAAACGCCAGATCTGAATGAGGGTGGGGGAGGTTCAATTTGCCATGTTGCAACAAGCTTAGCTTCTGTCTTGCTAGCTTGCCCTGCGCTCAGTGAATCTGTGTTCGACTACTCCGCCTAGGCTGCTCTGTCGAGCGCAGATCCACCGAGCGCTCAACACAGACAGCACAGTCAGAAGGAAAGTTGATAAAATAAATTACAAATGCTGTATTGTTCGATACATATGCGTACCGAACCGAAAGCACTGTACCGAACGGTTCAATATCGATACGAGTATCGTTGCACCCCTAGTGTTCTCTAAGAACCAACCAATGGGCAAATCTGTTATGAAAATTGATCTTGAATACTAGTCATTCACTCCTCAGTAACATCACCGTTTTCACAGGTTTGGAGTTTCAACAGACAGATACTTGTTCCTAAGATAACAGTATCTGGGTATGACAGCAGGAGATGCAAACTGCTTCAACACAATGACAGCAATAACAGCTTTTAGCGCTGTGCTGTCGAGTGGCACAAACAGCCGGGTGGAAACGGGACAACAGACAAACCACCACTGAGATTCAGACAGCTAGAAACACAAATGGATACTCATACACTGACACACAAACACACACATGCCAATTAGTGACAAACATTGTAATTGCATCTCATAAGGATAGCAAAGTCTCATTAAAAATGAAATGAAAAAGGCCTACATCCACCATACTGTGTACACACAGACAACAGCAAATGTCTTTTTTTTTTGGTGCTTCATTTCTTAAAAATTAATTTGAATTTGATGTGTTTACCAAAACACTGATTGCTTTAATGAGTGGCACATTGTTGAGTGGCTGTTTGTGTGACCCCCCTGATGAAAACTAATTGACTTTGAGTCTAAAACTTTGATTAGAAATGTTGTCTTAGTAGAACATTCCTCTGTCAGAAGAGAATTGAGAGCCATTTCAGTTACGCTATGAGTTTTACACCTATATTGTTTATGTACTTTAAAAAGAAATTTCCTTGTTGCTTTTAATGAAGTGAACAGAAATTGGGAAAATAGGGAAGGAAATTGATTGCTTAATTACGAATATGCTATGAACGCAAAGCAATTAACAAAAGCAATCTTTCTCTCTCACACACATCCACACACAACTTCAGCATTGCTTAATAATGTAGCTATAAATAGTTTTATATAAATTATTTTCATTCTGCTTAACTGGTCAAAGACGGCATTAGGGTCTCTTTTTGCATATTTAATTAAATTGAATTCAAAATAAAATAATAAGTTATAATAATAACCAAAATTACATTTTAAAGATTGCATTGCAGATATAAACCCATTGTGTCAAAAATAGTAAATATGATATTCATATCCTGTTAATATTCAAGTTTATTTAATTTTATTCTATTCATATAGCACCAGTGGACAGCAACAGGTTTCTCAGGATGCTTTATATTATAAGGTAAAAACCCTAATATATCAGACTGCAATGACCCCAAACCTAAGATGATCCTCTTTGAGCAAGCGCTTAGTGACAGTGGGGAGAAGGAACTCCCTTTAAACTGGAAGGGTCCTCTGGAAGCAGCAGCCTCAGTGGTGGGCACCCATCTGCCATGTTGAGGGTGTGAGAGGAAATTCACTTTCAAAATCCTAGGTGATTTCAAACTTGGGTGTCCACATCGCCTGCTCACCTATCTGGTGAGGTGATGACAATACCCCACCAACCCGAGAGACACAAGTGCACATGCATACACGTCCTTTACGCCACTCATTTAACTCTGACAATCAAGGTCAGCGTCTTTTTGAGAGTGAAATATGTGTGCCATGTTTTTTATTTTGCCTTATCTAGAGAGAGTGGGAAAAAATGGCTCAGATCAAGGCCTTGACAGACTAAACGTGGCAGTTTGTGCAAGATTTATTTCTTTTTTTAAAAGCAGTTATTGCAGTCATGATCACAATTTTACATTGCAATCGTTAAAGGATAAAGCAGAGAGCTGCTTTAAGGAAAATCTATATTTATCAAACACAACTACAGTGGAGGACCCCAAAAAACACAAAGCATGTCTGTTTGTTAATGTTTTCACGCTGTGTGATTGACTATAAACATTTGCTCATTCAATTATGGATCAACACAGTGACAGCAGAAGGAGCTTTACTGAGTACTTTGAACAGATTCTGCTGTCGCTTTTCAACTTGAAATACATCAGTCCCTTGCTCCTGTCTTCTCTCTAGGCCTTCACAGGGGGCCTGCCATCTGTCATGTGGTGCACGCATGGAGAGTCACACGTCATATACACGGTGTCCACAGTATATGTGCAGCGATGCACACAAACACACCAATATAAAGAAATTCCTGGGAACAAGCATGCAGTGGCATAAGCGATCACACACAAAAACCAGCAAACTCATGCTCACGTGCACGCACTGTTTCCTCCCTCTGAACTCATTCATTCTTGTTACAGCAACATAAGAGTTATCAAGCATCCTGTCAGGGGAATGGGAGAGAGAAATACAGCGGGGGAGAATGACAAAGAAAGGATGGCATGGCTTTGGCTGCAGTGTAGCTCTTGTATATTTATCTCAATTAGATTTTCTGGGACACTGTGTATACATAGGGTTTATTCCACCAGTCTTTGTGCGTTTCAGTTTGTATTAGTAGATATCGAGATATTTGTTGGACTAGATGTGTTGTTCCGCTGTAGTTTAGAAAAACACTGCAGTGGAGTGAAGATTGGAAATGTTGGTGTCTTTTTTTGACTGGATGTCTGCAGTTTACCTTTCTTACCTCACAGTAGTCCATTTTTTCTTCTCATGATTTCTATGCAGAAGCCCAAAAAACTGCTCTATTGCCTATTTTCCAGTGTACAGTTTATTTACTTCAGTTCCATATGCTTTGTTTTAAGTGTTTGACAGTGTGTGCAACTGTATCCAAATACAATGGAAATGCATCATATGGAGCACAAACTCCTCTCTCTCTCTCTCGCTCCTCTGGATCCGTCAGTAATCCGGTGCCGCTGCACTTGAATCTCTATTTTTCTCCGAGCTGTATCTTTTGCTGTCTTTGTTCTCCAATTCCTCCTTCTCTGTCTCTTCACATCTCAATTTATGTGTTTCTCAGTCTTTGCCATAACCTCATATGTGCTAAGATCTATTAACCTCTCTTTTCCCCCTCCTCACTCTCTCACATATACACTTCTCTGTCAGTTTTCTTTCCTTCCCCTCCCCTCCCTTCCTCCATCGAGATCATCTGTAAAATAAAAGGCGAATATAGCCTTTAGCTAGGTACTAGCACTTCAAAGCCCTCTCATTTTCCCTCTCTCTTTTCATCATTGGAAGGTTGAGCACTGTTATAAACCCACATAACCTTTTCACCACATGGCCCTTGTCTCTGTCTGATCTCTTATCGATGCCAATTTTATCTCAAGTGTGAAGGAGCTACTGTACATTCAGTTTGAGTATACAGTACATGACTATGACTTAAACCTTCTGTTCCAAGTATGTCTAAGGCTTCCTAATTACATCTACTTCTCCAGAAACACAAAAATGCAATGTGTGTGAGCATGTAACAGGGAAGCCTGAGGATTTGAGTACCAGCTGCATATGCATATTTGTGTATATGAGTACCTCCCTTTGAAACTGTTGGTGCTCCTTGTATTTCAGCCTGGCCTCTCAGCAGTTTTGAGGAATACTCTCAAAAAATGGACATGAATTGTTAAAATTTGTCATGTCAGTGAGCGTGAATTTCTAAGTAATGAATTATAATAGGGAGCATATTTCGCGTCAGGAATAGTATTTTTGTCGAGGGATGTGTCACCATGACAACCAGGAAAACAACGTTTTAAAAGACATGGCAAGCTGTATTTTAACCTAAAGCGTAAGCCACAAATTTGTAATGCATTACGTTAACCAAATGATATTTGCAATTAATAACATATTTTAAAAAAATATGTGAAAAAGCTGTGAGGTGTATGACTCAAAACTTGAGTCTCCAGGATGAAAGTCAAGACAGCCTACTCCACCACCATCACTCACAACTACCAGATGTGGACTTTTTCTTGCATCTTAATCAGCACATGTAAGAGCTGAGTGATGAAAAATTCTGTTCAGGGACATAAAATAATGTTGGGAAATTCATGCCAAAGACTCGAGGAATAAAAAAGAAACTAAATTAGAACTTTAAAGCTTGTGACTGCATCACAAACTGTTGTTAGACTGAGTTGTGTAGTTGTAGGTAGGATAATCAGTGTTATTAATTTATTTGTGTTTTGCAAGTTATGTCTAATCAGTGTATTTTTTTTTTGTTGTTCTTATAGGCTGATTGCACTACTGGGGGAAAATATAAATCCATGTAGAAAAAAAACTGATCAAGTTTATTTTTTCATGATGAATTTTGAAACTTGCCCATGTAAAAAGGCAAATGATACATTTCACTGGCAGTAGTGCTATCCATTAGGGGTGTAACGGTACACATATTTGGTGAATCAGTCCAGCTTTACATTTTTATCAGCTGCTTTTTGGTGTTTCCCATATGTTTTATTATCATTATTGAAATTTTTATGCATAACACAGTTTCCTCATTTAAAAACTGATACACTTCTGCAAATTGAGGTACACAAGTTTTAGTGACCTTGGTGTTGTTGACCATACGTTTGATTTATTGTTTTTTTATCTTCTAATTTACTTTGTCTTTGATAACTTCAAACTTGTACGTTATCATTTTTCCAACAACAAGTTTAAATTAGTTATATAAACTGTCATTGCCGTAGGCAGAGACTGTACAGCCAGACAGAGAAACATAGGTGCTACGTGGGCTATGCATCACATGGTGCAAAGCACTCCAGTGAATAATCCAATAAGCAAGGATGATATAAGATCCTTCTGGGAACTCATTTTACCTTTTGGGTTGAAAAATGGTATAGCTGCTATTTTGTCTAAGTTTGAAATGTCATTGCAATATTAGAGAGCCAGAAAAGAAAATAGTTGATGCTGTACTGACTACTGCTGCTTGGAAAAGACAGTAAGGAGGTGGAAGAACACAAGACACTTGCTGGCATGTTGCACTGGATGGGTGCCTGGAAGAAAGGGGCTACAGATCCCTACACAGCCTTGTTGCCAGTACCAGGATTTTTAGGCATGATACAAGCAGCTATGGTCAGCTAGTATACAGTTACTCTGTCAGTGCGCATTTGTGTGTGAGTGTATGTCACCCCAACTGACTCACTGTATTGCTTATGGATGCTGGAGAGATCCATCCTTTCTTTCTCTATTTGTTGTGTTTAACACCTATAGAAATAAATATCACTGCATCATTGTTCGATGGGATCATCAGCATTAGCAGTGGTTACTTAGACACCTACAGATATCTCTATACTCTGATCCCTTCATCACAGTCCACCCACCTCTCTTTCTTTTCACTTTAGCAAACTAAGTAGCTACTGAAGATATGCAAAGATGTAGCTAATTTTGAGCACATTTAAACAAGGCAGCTATCTACCTTCAGTTCCATTAATTTTCTATTATTTTAAGCAATTAGCAATTGGCTTAATTATAAATATATTAATCAAAAAATAAGGTATTGTCTCTGGGTTTAAAGGATCTTAATATCTTTTTCTTAATGACTTTTTTATAAAACTGAAGTGCTCAATTAATGAATTTTGGACAATCAATCAAACCTTCCCTTCACATTTTTATCAACTGCTCTCCGTTGTTTCCTATAATATTTCCATCTGTGGGTATGCAATCCCTTTCTTTCTTACTGAAGTAACTCTGATAGAGTCTTGTATCATTATGGAGTTCTCCATATTTCATCTCTCTGCGGTTCCCTCCTTCCTTTCATCACCTTCACCATCTCCCTTTACTGCCCTATGATTTGCATTTGTCTCCGTCTTACTCAACAAGCCTTTATACCTACTTTATTTCCCTGAGCTTTTTACTGCAATGCATGCTTTGAAAACATCTCAATCCAGCTTTTCATTTGTCCTCCCATTTATTTTTTTATTCTCCTTTTCTACTCGTTTGCTAATGTTGCTCTCACGATTCATCAATTTATTTACTGTCTTCCAAATCTATGTACATAGCTGCAGATAATTAAGTTTTTTCATGCTGGCTCAGGCACAGGCAAAGGCACCAATAGCATTGGGAAATCCCTTACTGGTAAATGGTGTAAACACTGCTAAATATTTTTGTTTGATATACAGTATGTCACTAATGTGTTAGATAAACACCATCAGATCAGCCTGTTTGCGCAATCCGTGTGTAAAATACCAAAGAGACACATATTCACCCACTCAGAAATCAGAAAATCTTGTTTCCTATAAATAATACAGTTCTGGATTGGGTCAATCTGTTACAGGTAAATGAAAATACCCAAGCTCCCCACCTCATGCCAGTTATTGCCAAATGATGACAAAGTGAACTGATTGAAATGCAGTTCCTGTAGCTATTTTGTCAAAATCTGATCAGACTTTTTTTCTTTCCAGTGAAATGTTTCACTTTCTGGGAGTAATTATTGTGTACAAGCGTATTACACATTTAAAAATAATAGTAAGAATGAAAAAAAAAAACTTTCCCCCTACATGTTCACATGATAGATCCACTAGATTAAGGAAGTGTTGGGGAAAAAAGAAAACGACACACATCTGTCCTAGCGAAGTAATAGCAGTAAAAGCTCAAAGGCTGTAAACAGAAGAGCTGTGGATTTTCCCAGGGGACACGTTCATCTCCTTGACTTTGCAATAGATTGAGCCGGGGCACAAAGATATATATGGCGTCAGGTTTGTCTGAATGGATTGAGGGTGGATGAGCGAATAGCCAAAGGAAAGAAGAGATGAGAAAAAGGATAAACTGTCAACCCATGGGCCACTATACCCACACCACATATGTCCATAGTTTATTTTGATTCTGTACTTTCTCCTGTGAGCACACACACACACACACACACACACACACACACACACAATAAAAATTAATTCACTGGCAGGCACTGAGAAGCATCAAATAGCGAGCAAGTATCACATTTTGCACTGTGTCTTTTTTCCTAGTGTAGATATTGTCTAAAAGAAATCACTCTTGACTGTGTGTTGACATAAGACAAATGGATTTTTGAGGATTACTATTTGCTGAAAACTGAAAGTTATGCTAATTCAATGGAAATCACATAGGTGGTAGATGCTGAAAGAAGAGTGATGAATTTTAACAGGGGATGAAGTAGCCACTAGAGAAGAAGGGCATGGGGTGCATTTTAATTGGATTTAAACAACAATTGAGTTGCTGAATTGATGAGTGGATGAATGGAGAAAAGGAACAAAGAAACTTCCCACAATTATCTCCTGTACATGTTTCAGATAATGGATAACAAAGTAAGGGAATTAGTTTTTAGACCAGATGAGAGGAAAAAGAAAATAGAGCATGGCTGTGGTAAAGAGGCACTTATCTGGCATCCTCATAAAAACTAGGAACTAAAATCTGGGTTCATTATACAGTTCACTTCAAGTTGAATTTGTGAGAGGCAGGAGAATAGTAGAGGAGTTGCAAAAGAGAGCAAGGTGGAAGGATGAGTGGAGTGAAATTAAGGGTTATTTTGCAAAAATAAGAGAAGAGGGAACGTAGGAAAAGTGGCATGTTAGGAATTTCATTGCAAATAAAAAAAGAAGAAAAAACTGTGAGACAGATACTGAAATAAAAGGGGACGGCTTATTCATCTGGTGAGTGTGATAACAGTGAATGCAGCCACTGGATGAATATAGTGGTAAAGGGTACTGAGGGAGAAATGAGGAGAGAAATGAGGAGAGGAGCGCAGATAGAGTTACAGACAAGACAAAAAGAGCCTGGATGAAAGAGAGGATGTATACATCTCCAGGGCACAAAGACTAGAGCTGAATAGATGATGTTAAATGTGACAAGATGAAGGGACCAAAGGGGGGTCCATTAAATGTTAATGGGAACAGGGTAGACGGTCGAGAGGCTACCCGGGGCAAGAATAAGAACAGATTGTGTTTGTGAGAAATCATTGGTCTGGTATTTTCAGCAACAGGAAGTGCCAGAAGTCTAAAGAACCTACAGTGATAAATTTCTAAAGAAACAAAGTCGAAAAGGGCATGTTATCTTTTACTCATTCTACCCCCCTGAGCACATTAATTCAAGTGCAAATTCCCTGAAGGAGCGTATATCAGCAAACTACGAGTCCACACATCCACGCAGGCGCTCACAGAGGCATTTACAGTATAGAGCAGAGCATATTTTCAGCCTGCCAGCACTGTGAGTAAGCATCTCTCCCTGCCACTCAGTGCTTAGTCGTGTATGGCACTGTGCATGGCAGCAGTTTGGAACTGTGGACCTTCAAACAATACATGTAACAATATACGGACACAAGTAGGTCATTCAAACACACACACACTCACACACTAAACACAGAGATACACTTCTGGCTAGGACAGTGCTTTGCGAGCTTGCAGGACTTCCTATTTTTCTATGAATTTCTGATCAAACCAGCCACTTTCTTTTGATTACACACTCATCTTACAGCCAGGGGATACATGGTTTTTCATTCAACCACTCATCTGCTGAAAACAAACTAAGTCCTCCCTGTTTCTGGAAGTATAATCATAACCTAATGAATAAATAATACAATATCTGTTTGCCAGGTGTTTTTGTTTTTGCTGCTGAATAGAGACGCTTGGGAGATTTGTGAGAAGACTCCCCCTTACACAATGGCAGTCTTTTTTAATATCTTTGTTGCATTGTAGCTCATAGATTAAGAGGACTGTTATATTAGAGATAATATGCTAATGTTAACTACACTTTCCCCTTATTTAACATAAAATAGTTCCACAATGAGGCAGAGGCTGTGCTTTAGGGAGAGAGAGACTCTAAATTTCTTGTGTTTATTGGTTCTCTTCAGGTATTGATTTCCTTGCTTCCTATCCATCTGTCTTTCGCTGTTGTTTCCATCCTTCAGACACCGGGCCACAGAATCTGGAGGACAGTGTGTCAGTGTGATAAAGTCTGTATGGTGTGTGTCAGTGTGTGGTGGAAGGAGAGCTGCTTTGAGAGACACAGCTAGAAGAATCGGTCACACCTGGACGCAGGTGAAGTGCTTGCAGTTCATTTATTCTGACAGACCAACAAGCAGGAGACAGTGCTCAATAACATGCTCTGCTGCAAACAACTCATGTAAAATGCACACTGACATGCAAACATAAAAACGTCTGCATATAAACATTAAGTGGATGGGACAGAGTGTATACTTGATTTATGTAGTGTGTGTTTTTGCAATGGTACTGAAAAACAGACGAGGCTAATAAAACCCCCATGGCCAAGCACCTGAAGTTGTAGATAGACGCCTGTGTTTAGGAATGACTGATATTTACATCTCTCACATGAACACCTCTCCATAGCTGTTTGTCAGGTCTTAGCTGCTTTAGGGAGACTGAGTCCGGCATCATTTATCATGCATCACCATACTGCCCACACAGGGGTGGGGCGTTTACGTGCGTGAGTTGGCAATGATGTTGGGTTGTGAGTGTGGTTTGATGGTGGTTGTAGTTCATGATGATAAGTCAAGAATTCCAAATAGCAATACTTTCTATTGTTTCCCTACGCCATGGCTCACAATATGAAGTGCCTTGAAGTAACTATTGTTTTAATTTGGCAGTCTATAAATAGAATTTAATCGGATTGGATTGAACCGAATTGAACTGAAATACAGATCTATCATTTACTCTTAAAACATTGTTCATCCCTACAGCTTAACATCGTACCAGTAGCTGTAGCTCCTTCTCATGTTCACTCATTAAACTGTTGCCTACATCAGAGTGATGTAAACTTGGGTTGGGTTAATGCAACGAGCCCTTTAAGTTATTAGCAAAAAGTATTAATGAGGCTAATGTTTAGAAGCCCCCCACAGACTTAAGAATGTGTGATGTAGAGGGGATGAGGGCACTAATTCTCCAAAGTGCCCTAATAACTAATGGATTAGCAAAGCTTTCCATTAGCCAAAGCCTTGATCGTGCTAGGCTAATGCGCTGTTTCTAGACTGGAACAATGCAGCTAGTTAAAAAAAAGTTAGTTAGCATGCCAGCTATAATACACATGTACAGACTGAGTAATTTCTCTAGATGCATAAATTATGTCCTCAGCTCAAAAATCAATCTCAGTGCCAGTTTTATTTAAATAGCACAATCCATTTCACGTGAGCTATGAAAAAAAAAACATTAAAACTATGGCAAAAATAAGAGAAAAGAAAAAAACAAGACAAAAACGAAAAAAATAGAAATTAACATGCACACAAACTCACACAGTTATTAATTGTAAGCTACTGAGAATAAAAAGGTTTCAAGTCTATTTTTGAATGTAGACACAGTTGCAATTGACATCAGGTCAGCGGGCAACTTGTTCCAAAGAAGAAGACCACAGTAAGTGAAAGCACCTTCAGCACACTTAGATCTAATTCTGGGAACTGTCTTACGATCCTCAGCCGATGACCTGAGGAGTCTAGTTGGGTTATAGACACTGAGCAAGTCAGAGATGTACTGAGGGTCCAAACCATTGAGTGCTTTATGAACTCAAAGAAAGATTAGGGGATTCTGTAATGAACTGGGAGCCAGTGACGTGACTTCATCACTCGGGTTACGTGTTCAACTATTCAGAGACATGTAGGCTCACTTGCACAGGTCTAACAACCCTGTGATAGGCCCAGGTGCAGATATTTTTCAGGCCCTTACTGCCACATCATATTGAGCAAACACACATCCAGTGTTGGGGAGTAACGGAATACATGTACCGCCGTTACCTATTTAAAATACAAAATATGAGTAACCGTATTCCGTTACAGTTACCGTTTAAAAAGGTGGTATTTAGAATACAGTTACTTTGTTGAAATAAATGGATTGCACGGCGGTACTTTCCTGTTTCATATTGTGGCGGGTCAGGCCTGTTTGGGTTTTGTTTGACAGCTACGTTCTGTTGTTCTAGGTGGCAGCGTTACGGTTGCCATGGTTACAGGGTGACGCTCTCTCTCTGTGTGTTTCCTGGGTGAGAGAGGCCTTTTTGTTGTTGTTGTGCTAAGCTAATAGGCAGAATGCTACCGGTTTAACTCTAAAGAATGTAGCATCATAGGCAGTGTAGTCCGTGCTGCAGGGAGAATGGACTGCCATACACGTTATGTGTCTGTGAGCGAGGGAGGGAGAAAAAGGAAAAGTATGAGCTGTCATCCAGCAAAAACGGGAGCTGGAAGCATGTAAATATAATAATAACCACTGCAGCCAAGAAGAGTGCCTGACGAGCCCAGTTGTAAGTAAGCTATTAAGACTCGACTGTACACCGTGTTTGTGTTTTCCTCCAAAAACAATAAGTTCAGTTGGAGCAGCCTTTCAACGCCTCTCTCTGTATCTCACTAGCAAGGTTGACCCAGACAACAAAGTATAGCTAGTTTGCGGCTACGAGCCCGACACGAACCCGACATATTAGCCAGAGGTCCCTTTACTACGGTTCGGAGCCGCGGACCTTCAGTAACATTAATAAATCACATTCATGTAGTTGTAAACAGCATGATAATATATTAAGTAATCCAAAGTATTCTGAATACGTTACTCTCATTGAGTAACGTAACGGAATACGTTACAGAATACATTTTGGGGCATGTATTCTGTAATGGAATACATTTTAAAAGTAACCTTCCCAACACTGCACACATCATATACTCTTTCCTCCTCTTTCACACAGACACACAAACACAGGCTGCATTAACTAGCATGTGAGCTGCATATTCCTAGATTTTCTACTGTGCATTTAGACATTTGAACATTTTATTTACACTGGCTTTGACATAGTATTTTATTCTATTCTATTGTTTTTTCTTAATTTTTGCTGCTCTTAATTTCGTACTGTCCACTTTCTGCCGTGACCAAGCAAATCTTATCTCTCTCATCTCTTAAAAAACATTGGCCTTTGGTTCACAAGATAGAACAATGACTTAAAGTACAACTATAGTACAACTCCCATGACATGTCAACAAACTTTAATAAAATGCAGCAAGTATAACCATGCCGTGTAATGTGGAGGGCTCTGTTTGATAGACATGCTGACTGGGGCTATGGTGCACTGCACAGGCTGCACCATCTGACTTGCTCACTAGGCATGACTGGACTTACCTGTGCTCAAACATTAGGTTCCTGGTAGATCAATTCTGGGCTCAATGGTTTTTAAGAATAGAGGCTGTGACTAAGCAGCATGGTGAGAGTTTGTGAAGTTTAATCATATATTGTTAGAGTTTAATTAATTCCTCAAAAGTGGACTTGAACAATGGGCAGTGAGACTGAAACTGTATTAGCTTCTACACATTAATCATCTACATCAATGCAGAATGAAATGGTTTTTTGGAAAAAACCCTTCAGCTATTGCTAAAAAGGAAAATTACTTCCAACAATGTTTTTGCCAGTTAATTACAAAAAGGGTTTGCGTTCATATATTTAAAGTTATTGCTCATAAAATTAGATCAGTGTCCTGGAACTGCTTGAGTGACAACTTCAGCCAGTCAGTCAACTTCAAGTCAAACTGTTTTTGAGCAGACCATCCCTCATACGTATTTAATCTTCTGTGTTAACTTTTTTGTTTACAATTTCAGACAAATAAAGGGTGACATGAATTTGGTTTTAGGGTGACTGTAACATCTCGTAAATAAATAAGGCCAGTGATGCTTGAACTAACGTGAATTAATTAAACTTGATTTAATTAAACAAACTGAATTAAACTACAAAAAGAAATTAATCAGACAGCACGCTATGCATCAGTAAAATACGCATGCACACAAATCTACAGGCACACATACTAATTTCTCCTGATTTGAGACTTCATCCTCACCTCTTTGAACACTTTGAAATCCAACTCATTAGGTTGTTTTTGTGCAACCAGCTGACACGGTATTCATTGTCATATTGTATAGGTCACATGCTACGCACACACACACACTTGCACACATGCAGTGCTTTATTCTGCCCTCTCAGCACGATGATTCTGTCTCCTCAAGCTTCTCTTTTTCTGAAACTTTTTTTTCCTTTCACTTTCTTTCTTCGGCTTTATTTTTGCAGTGTCAACAGATTACTCCCTGTGGCATTACACTGGCTGACTGTGTGTGTTTTAGATTGTGCTAACTTGCTTTTATACATTGCCATTTCACAGTTTGTGTGTCTGCATCTCTGTTTGTGTTGCTATACTGTCTTTAAACATTCTTTCACCACTCTTTGTTTTTCTCAGTGAATCTGTGACAGGATTTTAGTCAGCTAGGAGTAAAATAAACACTGCTAACATTAAAGGATGCAGTGAGGAGCAGAAGAGGAGGATGAAATGAGGATCGGGATAGATAAGGGGTGGAAAAGGGAGAGGGAAAGCTGGGGACTTTCAGAGAGGCAAACAAAAAACCAAAGCAATAAAGAGGTGAAGAGTCAAAAGAGTGAAGAAGCAAGGATAGGTGAATGTTTATGTTGCCATGAGGGTAAACAAGAGATGATGGAGAAAGCGGCTGGTGAGTGAAGATGTTGCGAAAGATTGGGAAGTGAAAATCGAAAGATTCTGAACGAGGAATGTTAGATAGGATGTGGCACAGGAAAGCAGATGATTCCAAACTGAGGACACTGTATAGTATTCTGCAGTGCTGTAAGGCACTTAAAATAAAAATCACTGCAAGACTGTGACTCTGAAATGATTGGGGCTGAAAGGTAAGCACTCAGAGGGGCTGTTTTGAACAAGAAGGGAGATAACAGAGGAGTGGGTGAGAGGGTAGGAGGTAGAGGCATATTTGATGGAACTAGAGGCCTAACAGGAAGGAATGAGAAGTGAAGTAAGCACACACTCTCACACACAGTCTCATTGCTGAGGAGAATTTAGGAAGCGGAGCACAAAAAGTCTCTGGCAAAAGTGACATATTTTGAATAGATATATTTATGAGTCCTTGTGTTTTCTAATAGCATTTTACATCACGGGAACACTGTTACTACTCTGCTACCATATATCTGTTTAATTATACTTCCTTCTTTCTCTTTCTAGACAACACAACCTATGACTGTAATAGCTTGGTATTCATAATAAATGTCCAGTGCATTTGGAAACAATCTCCAAAATGTTTTTTCCGGGCCCTTTAATTAACTCTGCAATGTGGTGACCTTGCCTTGGTGCACTCTTACTCTCTTACAAAGACTCTTAGGATCAACAGTATGACATATACTTTCACTGCTGATTTTTCTTAGAATAAAACAAGTAGTACATCATTTTTTCTATGCTTTGAAATGTAATATATGCCTTCTTTTTTTCCTCTTTGTCTGCTCCCTCCTTCCGCTAGCCTGTGAGCTGATGAACCGTGGAATCCTGGCTCTGGTCAGTTCAATTGGCTGCATGTCGGCAGGCAGCCTTCAAACTCTAGCTGATGCCATGCACATCCCCCACCTCTTTATCCAGCGCTCCCCAGCGGGAACACCCCGTTCAGCCTGCCCACCGACCAGTCGAGTCCCTGGAACAGATGACTACACCCTAATGGTTCGCCCACCTGTCTATCTCAATGAGGTCATCATGCAAGTGGTATCTGAGTATAGCTGGCAGAAGTTTGTTCTCTTCTATGATTCAGATTTCGGTAAGGAAATATCTATCTGTCTGTCTGTCTGTCTGTCTGTCTGTCTGTCTGTCTGTTACATACAAACGCAACATTTTAGTAGGTTATGAAGACAATTTGCTTTAACTGCCGTCTCCAACAGTACATTACAGAGAAAGATAATGGACACATTTCCTTTTTGTTTTTTTCTTACCTTCTCTCGCCCAAACACACATGGATAGACAGGCGTTTGCATGTGTATACGTGTGCCAGGGCACACTGAAAGAGGCAACCTGTGTCTTCATGCAAGTGACACATCTGTTTGTGTGGATGCGTTACTTTTCTTTATCTCGCGACCACGCTTTCCGGGCCATTAATTCTATCATTAGACCAGAAACATCCTGTGTCCCTTTTATAAAGAGCCAAAAAGATTTGTCAACCTTGGTCAGTTTTCTTCTAATATTTCTTTTGCTGTTGGTGTGTGTGCAGATATATATGTTGTTGGGGTTTTTTGTTTTGCTTTTTTGTATTATCTGTGCATGACGTTTGTTGGGGCTGCGTAAGTTGTGTGATTAGTGACCCCACCCTTTGCAATTCCTTGTCTACAACAAACCTATTATCTCTTTACTCAGTTGATCCTCTCCTTGTGTTTGAGGTTACAAACTTGATCAAACTCCCATATAGCATATACCCTTTCAGTATATGTCTACACAGGGTCAAGAGCATGTTCTGGTCTGATTTATCCTCCTCATCACTAGATTGACTGCCTGTCATTGTAGGGCTTTCCTTCCAGGTCAACCATCTATCTTTACTTTCATTTCAAAAGGTGATACAGAAGATAAAGGTACTAAGGCAAAGCTTCTAATAGGTTAAAATACTTTGGTATCATGCTTGCTAATGGAAAAACACCAGCAGTGACATCATTCATTGGTGGGTCGACTGAAGTACAGCACTAAGAGCTTTAGCTCATAGAAAGCAATGTATACGCTTTCTGCCCTAGGTGATTCATTGTTGATTTACTTGTCATAGCCATAATGGAGCTCCATTCCCCTCATTGCAGTCAATTTACACAATCAATATGTTGTATGCATTGAACTCCGATGGGATCACTCCTGTGGACATATTTTTAAGTTGAAGGTTGAAGCATTTAGTCAGTGTACTGAGAACAGTAGGTCATAAAATGTATCTTCTAACTAGGCAGCTCTGCCAAGCATTTTATACTGAATGAATACTGAACATTGTTAATGGTGCCCTTTTAGAAATGCTAATGCTAACAGCATGATAAAACAACATTTGAAAACAGAATGGTCTGGTCTACCAGTCTGGTAGTTGATAGTCTATATTCCAAAAGCAATTTCAAGTGTGCTAAGAACCACAGTCTTCCTCTATGAGTCTGCTACACTGTTAGCATAATGTTAGCTAATGTTTAGCATGGCATTAGTTTGTGGAGAAAGATTAATGTTACAAGGTCTTCAGTGATAAAAACAAAACACACACACACACACAAAAACAGAGAAATCCTCAACAATCAGATGACCCCCTGCGAGGAAGTACTTCAGACTTGACAATAGAAAGAAAAAAAAGTCCCGTTTAATAGGAAAGAACCTCTGGTAGAAACAGCTAGGCCGGTCGGGGTGTCGCATTGAATATATAGATATACAACTAATGTGTGTCTGACAATAACTTTTAAATCCAAAAGTTTTTGTCCGAGTTAACTGGTCGAAACCTTTCATTATACTCAAACCCGGTAGGTTTAGTTTCCTCTCTTGATTATGCAAAGTTAAGCAATCCTGTGGAAGCCTTCCATACACACCACGAGGTCTTTAAAATTGCATGCAGATTATGAACTGATATATTTATTCCTTCAGGGATAAGTTTTTTCTAACCTTGCTTTTATCATGACTGTACGTGGAATTTTTTTTACCTTTTCAAGCTAGCACTTGTTAAACCACTGATTTTAAATCTAAAATTACTCCCAACTTACCGTTTACATGTAATATAGTAAAACTATATGTAATATAATGTACAAAAATACATATACACACACGCATGCAGGCACATGTTGGTACTTCACTTTAATCCCTCCGCCCTCTGTGACCACTGATTCATCAGATGGATAATCTGGGGTTTCTCTATGCGGTTCTCTCAGCCACAGAAGGCCCCTTTAAAGACATCACTGCAGTTCCCTAATGGCCTAACCTCCTGTTTAAGGAGAAAAGGCAGAGGCAAGAGAGAGGGAGAGAGGGAGAAACAGAAAGAGAAACAGAGATGGTCTTTTAAGATGATAGCAATGTTCCCAAAAGGCCTTGCTTCTGTACAAGGAGAGTTCTTTGGAGAACAGACAGTCAAGTGTGTCCTCTCAAATGAAGCTACGGTGAAACTGTCCCAATCCCTATTTTCAGCTCTACTGGTGCGTTCCGGACACTGAGAACACATGTTTTCTCTCTATCATTTTTCCCTCCCTTCTCACGGTTTATCTCTCTTCTCCATTTTCCTTTTCTTCTCTGACCACCTATGTGATTTTTCTTCCAGTTTTTCCTCAGGTGTCTAATATTCTAACTGTAAAATATGATGTATGTTCAAAATTAGAATGACAGTTGTCGTTACCAACTGAGTGACCTTGCTCATAATCCACTCAGAACCATAGGATCATTGGCCTCGTTGGAAAAACACAGGGAGCACCGCTTTGTGGAAAAAACCCTGTTGACATTAAGATGATTTGTTTTGCTTTGCTGTTAGCCAATGACAAGAGGGACCTTAGGCACAATGGAAAAAGGTTATAGCATGGAAAAGCCATTTTAAAACTGTGCTGTGTGGTTAACAGCATTTTATTTTTTCTTATTTGGAAAAATCAATACAGTTGCTGAATATGAGTTTCTGTGCGGATAAATGCACTTATTGCTTTTAGAATGTTACTGGAAATCTTGTTAGAGTGGAGGAAAAGTTCATGTGATCCCCTGTTGAATTTGTAAGTTCGCTTACTTACAAACTACAAAATACCAACCAAAAATGCATAGAAACACATTACATAAAAGTTGTAATTTGATTTGCATGTGACTGAGTTAAATAAGTATTTGAATCATAAGTAAAACGTGATTTAGTACTTGGTAGAGAAACCTTTGTTAACAATTACAGCAGTAAGCTGTTTTTCTGTAGTTGGTCACCAGGTTTGCACACATTTCAAGATATTGTCTCATGGAAACTCTCTAAATCCTTTAGGTTTCTTAGTTGCTGCTTGACAACTCTGGCCACTCTTTGACCTTAATGTGCATCTTCTTTAGTCACTCCTTTGTTGCCTTGGCGATATGTTTTGGGTCATTGTCATCATGAAAGAACCATCTTTAGTGTTCTTGCTGAGGGAAGGAGGGGTGTTTTTTTGTGCTTGACTGTCAGAACGGTGTTTGTTGGGTCATGTTCAGCATTTCTCTTGACAAACATAGTTGATGTTTCTAAATAACTGGAAAAGCAGTTGTCACCTTTTTCACCAAGCTTCCTGCTAATGGTCCTGTAGCCCATTCCATCCTTGTGCAGGTCTACAGAGGATGTACCAGACATCCTTTAACAGCTCTTTGGTCTTGCCCATGGTGGTGGATAAGTTGGAATGTATGAAACTGGTTCTGTGCACAGTTGGGCTTTATCAAACAATGAGTGTCAATCAGGAGTATCCATAATAGATTAACTGATTGATTGATTGATTGATTGATTGATTATAGTCTGTTTGCCACATGGGCACAAGGTCAATCTGCAGGACTCAGAATTCGGGTTGTAGGGGCTCAAATACTTATTTCTCCCAATGGCACGTGAATTCCATATTATCTTTGAGGTCACAGATAATATATACTTAATTTTTGACCTCATTAATCCACAGATTGTGACATCAAAAACAGCTATATGCCATTAGGCTGACTATTGCGAAGTCACTTACGTATATGCATCAACAAGGGGCACAGCCACTTACCTCACAAAGACTCCAACACTAAATTTACTTTGGAGGTCAATAGAAAAACTCTGCAAATTATATAATGGGCCATGTTTGTCATAATATTGTAAATGCTGCAGTTTCCTGTGCTAAATGTAGGTTTGTGTAGGTCCATTGTAATTAAAAATGACTCTCACCTTAAAGAGTACTGCCTAACGAGGTATGTTAGTAGTTTTAAAACAAAAATTTATACTTTCAAATCAACCACATTTTCATCTAAACTTCCTTTTAACAATTTTTCTGTACGGAGCAGTGGACCAGATGAATAGCATGGACCTCCTTGTTCCATTTTCCCCCACTATTGCACTGTGAAAAGTGTGAAAATGCCACTGCTGCCACAGCTTGTTTTGTATGACTTTGCTGTGCTGATGTTACACTAAAGAGTGTCATGCCACCTCGCATTGAGGAAAGAAAGAAAGAAAGAAAGAAAGAAAGAAAGAAAGAAAGAACTGTAATACTGTTGACTACACAGTCAACTGGGGAAAGAAAAGTGTTTAAACACTAGGTCTTCTGGGATTTTTCTTTCTGAAAACGGTTTTATATTCAGAAATAACAGAATTGAAAATTTGTCTATTTTTTAATGAAAAAAACAAAACAAAAAAACAATAGCAATAAAGATAACCAAGTTTGGAAACACAGTATTGACTTTCCACTGCACATTGCAGTCACTTGTGTTATTATACAGATGAGTAACAAATTAAAGGAGAAAGCCAACATCAGAAAAAGTAAGAAAATGGTAAATCGAGTGGTGTTTATGCAGCACTTTTCTATTCCATCACTCAGTCACTTTTACTTAGTGTTTTTTCCATCAGAAACATTCTGACATTGAGAGATATAAGGGGGTAAGTAGGGGTTGAATATTTTTCCCTAAGAATACTTTGACCTCATTTGGTATTTTCATAATGGGGGTGGGGAGCATTGTCATACCTCTCTCCATAATTCGCCATTACTCTTCAGTCTGGTCAAGATCTGACTTCAGCAAATTATTCACATTATTTCATTTTCATCAAACTATTCATCATTCATAGATGCTGGCATTGAAGACACCACTCCCATCAGGACAGAAATGTTTCATCACTGGGAAAGGTGGTTGCGTAGAACAACTTTATGTATATATTAACATTTTCTTTAATACTAAGTTTGTTGGTATGCCTGCTCAAGTATGCCTGTTTTACATTTTAAATGGAAGAAGATGATCGGTTGATCTCCACACCATCATTGGAGTGCTATATATTTATAGCATGACAAGCATATTAAAAATCACTCAGAGCTAATTATTTCTTCTCAGATTGCTCCTAAAGGGACAAAGTACCCACTCACTAGGGCTGCCACGATTAGTCGAGTTGTCAAGATTACGTCGACTATCAAAATCGTCGACGACTAATTTAATAGTTGATGAAGTCGTTTGAAGCTTTGTAAGATCCCAAAAGACGCAGGAATAAGTAGTAGGATTTAAGAGTGTTATAACGGACTGAAACAGAAGATGGCAGCACTGCATGTAAAAGGATGCCAGCTGCTGTAAAACCCCAAAAAAGAAGAAGCAGTGTCCGGTATCGTAGCGGTGTGCAAATTCAGGAACCGCATCCTCCTCAGCCCACATTTGTAGGCCGATTACATTACAGCGACACAACGAAGACTGTCCAAATTCGAAGACTCTTCCAAATGTGGCCTTCATTTCCCCAGATTTGAAGGATGGGTCAGTTGTATCCTTCGTGGCCCAACCTATCCCAGAATTCATAACGCAGCCCAGCTCAGTTTTCAACAATGGCGGCAGCTACTTTAATATTACTGTTATTATTCTTTGTGGGTCACAAAAAGAAGTTTTCAGATATTTTCAGGCGAGCATGTAGCTGTGTAAACTTCAATTATCTGCTCGGTTTATCAAGACATCACATATTTTCAAAAGTGCTCCGATGTTTTCGGAGACGTCTGTTACCCACCAGCTTGATAGCTAGCCGGGGGCAAGGCTCACTAGAGCCCGTGAGAACACCGGACTCCGGGCAAATCGTTTTCAAACACACCACCATCTTTCGCTACTCAGGTTAAACAAGATATACAAGTCAAGAAGATAACTTAAAAATGATATTGTTTGGCTTTTTTTTTAGTATTTTTTTAGTACATTTGTTCCTGAGTAAATCGGTTTGGCTGAGATTAAAGTTATCGTTTTTACACAGCTGAATAAACATCAAGCAGACAACTGATTATCAGAAGTGTGAGATGCTCGAGAATATACTACGGTGTCCTGTTATATTTTAGATAGCAAGGAGCAGACGGCTGAGTTTATTAAACTCCACCAAGACAATCTGCAAATTTAATTAAAATTTAGTAAACTATCATCTTGTCTTTATTTTTAGTTAGCACATACCTTAAACACTTCAAGCTGTAAGCGAATGATAGTTATATAAGAGCAGATGCATGCTGGTGCAATAAGTTGTACGTTTTACGTCCAATGGATGCATGATCTGATTAGTCGACCAATCGCAAAAATAATCGGTCACTAGTCGACTATCAAAATAATCGTTTGTGGCAGCCCTATCACTCCCCCAGGGATTTAGGCAAGGAGTGTTTTTCTTAGTTTATTTAAATAACAATTGATTTAGTCTCATTTCTGTACAAAGCCTTTTTAGAATTTCTTTGCATAAAAAAGACACCAACCAGGAGAGACAGAGTTCCACCTGTTTAATGGAGATGTGGTTGCAGCAAAGGGAGAGGTGGGCTAGAGGCTCCAGACAATGAGCACCTTCGTTATCACTGTAGGTGTAGATAGGTGTGGCATCAAAGAAAAACAGCCCACTAAGAACATTCCAGATCCTAATCCAACAGCCGGAAACAGCAAAAGAGAGCAAGTGACGTTGAGAGAGTAGCCCTCACTGAACTCTAGAAAACACAGAGGGACCGAGGGAGAAGCTAGCTACTGTCTGGTATGCTGAATGGCAAAAAAAGGGGCAAGGAAAGCTGTACAAGCCCAGCACCTTCATCGCAAACCCATTCGGATTTGTGCTACTGGGAAAGAAGCACAGTGGTCACCTGTTTTTCTCAACTGAGACAATTAATAGCTACACAGGATAATGACCCCAAGCACAGCAGCAAATCTACAGCATGGAAGTCCAGATCTCAACCTGACTGAAATGCTGTGTATAAAGGAATGCTTGCAAATGTCATTGATTTGAATTTATTGCTGCTAACTGCTGGTTCTGTTAACGACTCAATCATAGAATGATAGAATGAAGTCTCCACGGAGGATTTAGGATGTCATCTGCCGAGGGCCAGCTGAGGCTAAGAGGTAACAACAAAAGGTAACAATCTTACCACCGTCGTTTAGCCGCTCCGGTTCCAAGTGCCAGGACCCTCCGTCCTTTCGCCTGTCGGGACCGGGACGGCCCCCGGTTCTGGTCGGTCCAGCTGCCTGCGGTCTCCGTTTTTGGCCGTGGGGCCGGCCCTGCTGCTGGCGCTACTGACGATTAGCTGTGGCGTTCATGGGTGCGCGCGGGAGACAGCGAGGAGGCAGCGCACAGAATCAAGGATCAGAGGATGGCCTTCTGCTCGGACAAGGCTTTTCAGGAACTATTACAAAGAATCCACGACATGGAAATGAAAATCCGACGCCTTGAGGAGAACGCCAAAAGCAAAAGCAATAAAACTCTGCCGGTGGCTTACGGCAAGCAACAACCGGGTGGATCAATACCATCAACACAGAGTGGGACCCCTCCGAGCGGAGGACGTTTGTCGGGAGGAACTCCCCATTCATCAGACCTTTGGCCCCCACTTAGACGGGAGACTCCCAAGAAGATAAAGGAACATCGAAAGACACTCCAACAAGAAACAACTTCGATTATTCCTCTAAAAAATAGATTTGCGCCTCTCAGCTCATCACCGTCCAGCCCGCAAAGACTGTGAGCTGCAGAGCGAGGTCATGTAAATAAAGATAAAACAAGCCGCACGAAATGGGCAAAGAGAACAGAGAACAGCAAGCAAGGGAGAACACTTGCTATTATTCATGATCAGTGTTGGGGAGTAACGGAATACATGTACCGCCGTTACCTATTTAAAATACAAAATATGAGTAACTGTATTCCGTTACAGTTACCGTTTAAAAAGGTGGTATTTAGAATACAGTTACTTTGTTGAAATAAATGGATTACACGGCGGTACTTTCCTGTTTCATATTGTGGCGGCTCAGGACTGTTTGGGTTTTGTTTGACAGTAGTTCCAGGCGGCAGTGTTGCGGTTGCCATGGTTACATGGTGACGCTCTCGCTCTGCGTGTTTCCTGGGTGAGAGAGCGCCTTTTTGTTGTTGTTGTTGTGCTGAGCTAATAAGCAGAATGCAGAATGTAGCATCATGGGCAGTGTAGTCCGTGCTGCAGGGAGAATGGACTGCCATACTCGTTATGTGTCTGTGAGCGCGAGGTGGGAGAAAAAGGAGGGTTGAAAAGTACGAGTTGTCATCGAGCAAAAACGGGAGCTGGAAGCATGTAAATATAATAATAACCACTGCAGCCAAGAAGAGTGCCCGATGAGCCCAGTTGTAAGTAAGCTATTAAAACTCGACTGTATGCTTTGTTCGTGTTTTCCTCCGAAACAATAAGTTCCGTTGGAGCAGACTTTCAACGCCTCTCTCTGTCTCTCACAAGCAGAGTTGACCCACACAACAAGGTAAAGCTATTTTTCGGCTACAGCCCGACACGAACCCGTATTAGTCAGAGGACCTTCAGTAACAGTAATAAATCACACAGCAATAGTACATTCGCGTAGTTGTAAAATGCATGATAATATGTTAAGTAATCCAAAGTATTCAGAATACGTTACTCTCATTGAGTAACGTAATGGAATACGTTACAGAATACATTTTAGGGCATGGATTCTGTATTCTGTAATGGAATACATTATAAAAGTAACCTTCCCAACACTGTTCATGATGGATCAATCAAAGGAATTGAACAGCTATGCATCAATACTAGTGTCTTTAATTGTCCACAAATGACAGTAAAAGAGAATTCCATCAATTATTGAGAATAACCCAGAGCTAAAAAAAGTTGTTGTTCATGCTGGAGCTGCTGACATCCTTTTGAAAAAATCCGAAATTTTAAAGAAAGACTTTTTGGATTTACTTCGGAACTTTGACAACCACAAGGTGCAACTCCACGTATCTGGACCGATTCCAGCAACGCCCTACGATGAAGAATATAGCAGGATGAAATCGTTCAGCAGGTTTGTTAAAACTGTCTGTGCTGAAAGGTCAATTCGATATCTAAATAATTTTAAAAAATTTTGTGGAAGGAAGCACCTGTTTACAAGAAATGAACGTAACATTAATAAAAAAGGTCAGAGGCTTTATCTTCTGAACTTGTTGTCTCACATGAACTCATCGCCCTGTTCTCAAATTGAGATAAAGACGTCAGTATCAGCTGAGACGCACAGTGGACGCCAACCAGCTGTATCACACAGAGACCATAACGTACTTGCACCTTTCAGTGATAAGCCTGCCAGAGCCAACCCAAAAAAAAACGGCACCTGACGACTCTCGAAAGAAACACAGAGTTTCAGCTACGCTGTGCAGAGACACATCAGTTGACATAGCTCAAACAGCTGAGTTACTATGCCAGCCCCCAACAACTTCACTTCCAGCAGAGATTACAGCGACTCCAGCCAAATATGCAGGTTCAACTCTGTGCAGAAACTCACCAGCTGATGCCTGTACACCTTCATCATCATCATCCTCATCAGTGATCATATCACCATTTAAGTCGTTTCCCGAACCCATTCAAACCCAAATAAACAGACACCAAAAGTGGGACCACACCCACCTACTAATTATAAACAATATGGTTCTCCACTCCACCTAAACGAGTCTGATATCTGATACTGACCGGACGCCGTTACCAGATTGCATCATTCCCATCAAAATGTGTCCGGTCACTCTCATTCATATACTGAAAGCAAAATACCAGTTATTATAAGCAACAGATCTTTACACGCTAAAAGTACTTATAATCAAACAGTACAGAATCTGAATGTAATACTGTGCAAAAATAATCTCTCAATCACTGAAAGAAATATTAAAGCAGCTGCACTAAATATTAGATCTCTATCAGGGAAGTCTCTCCTAATCAATGATTACATCATTTCACATGATATACATGTTCTCTTTCTTTCAGAAACTTGGTTAGATGGAAATTCAGAACAAGCTGTATTAATAGAGACTTGCCCAACTGATTATCACTTCATTAGTGAGACCAGAAAAAACAAAAGAGGTGGTGGTCTTGCTGTAATCTTTCACCAATCACTAAACTTTAAAAAGGTATCGCTAAGTTCAGCACCTTTGAATATTTAGCTACTAAAATAAATGAACCAAAGAAAGTTTTATTTCTAAACATACAGTGGGGCAAAAAAGTATTTAGTCAGCCACCGATTGTGCAAGTTCCCCCACTTAAAATGATGACAGAGGTCAGTAATTTGCACCAGAGGTACACTTCAACTGTGAGAGACAGAATGTGAAAAAAAAATCCATGAATTCACATGGTAGGATTTGTAAAGAATTTATTCGTAAATCAGGGTGGAAAATAAGTATTTGGTCAATAACAAAAATACAACTCAATACTTTGTAACATAACCTTTGTTGGCAATAACAGAGGTCAAACGTTTACTATAGGTCTTTACCAGGTTTGCACGCACAGTAGCTGGTATTTTGGCCCATTCCTCCATGCAGATCTTCTCAAGAGCAGTGATGTTTTGGGGCTGTCGCCGAGCAACACGGACTTTCAACTCCCGCCACAGATTTTCTATGGGGTTGAGGTCTGGAGACTGGCTAGGCCACTCCAGGACTTTCAAATGCTTCTTACGGAGCCACTCCTTTGTTGCCCGGGCGGTGTGTTTTGGATCATTGTCATGTTGGAAGACACAGCCTCATTTCATCTTCAAAGTTCTCACTGATGGAAGGAGGTTTTGGCTCAAAATCCCACGATACTTGGCCCCATTCATTCTGTCCTTAACACGGATCAGTCGTCCTGTCCCCTTGGCAGAAAAACAGCCCCATAGCATGATGTTTCCACCCCCATGCTTCACAGTAGGTATGGTGTTCTTGGGATGCAACTCAGTATTCTTCTTCCTCCAAACACAACGAGTTGAGTTTATACCAAAAAGTTCTACTTTGGTTTCATCTGACCACATGAAATTCTCCCAATCCTCTGCTGTATCATCCATGTGCTCTCTGGCAAACTTCAGACGGGCCTGGACATGCACTGGCTTCAGCAGCGGAACACGTCTGGCACTGCGGGATTTGATTCCCTGCCGTTGTAGTGTGTTACTGATGGTGACCTTTGTTACTTTGGTCCCAGCTCTCTGCAGGTCATTCACCAGGTCCCCCCGTGTGGTTCTGGGATCTTTGCTCACCGTTCTCATGATCATTTTGACCCCACGGGATGAGATCTTGCGTGGAGCCCCAGATCGAGGGAGATTATCAGTGGTCTTGTATGTCTTCCATTTTCTGATGATTGCTCCCACAGTTGATTTTTTCACACCAAACTGCTTGCCTATTGTAGATTCACTCTTCCCAGTCTGGTGCAGGTCTACAATTCTTTTCCTGGTGTCCTTCGAAAGCTCTTTGGTCTTGGCCATGGCGGAGTTTGGAGTCTGACTGGTTGAGGCTGTGGACAGGTGTCTTTTATACAGATGATGAGGTCAAACAGGTGCCATTCATACAGGTAACGAGTGGGGGACAGAAAAGCTTCTTACAGAAGACGTTACAGGTCTGTGAGAGCCAGGGATTTTCCTTGTTTGAGGTGACCAAATACTTATTTTCCACCCTGATTTACGAATAAATTCTTTACAAATCCTACCATGTGAATTCATGGATTTTTTTTTCACATTCTGTCTCTCACAGTTGAAGTGTACCTCTTGTGCAAATTACTGACCTCTGTCATCATTTTAAGTGGGGGAACTTGCACAATCGGTGGCTGACTAAATACTTTTTTGCCCCACTGTATATAGACCACCAAAATCTAATACAAACTTTTTTAATGATTTTAATGACCTTTGCTCTGCAATATGTCTAGACTATGACCAGATAGCAATTGTGGGAGATTTTAACATTCATACTGACAAGCCTCAAGATAGCGGAACAAAAGCATTAAATGATGTCCTCCATAACTTTGATCTAATCCAGCATATTAGTGAGCCAACGCATACTCGAGGACACACTCTGGACCTACTTATTAGCAAAGATCTAAATATCTCTAACATTGCCGTTACTGATATTGCATTATCTGATCATTTCTGCATTTCATTTGATAGCAACATCTTAGCCAATATACCTAATCAGAGTAAGATCACTGTTAAAAAATGCGTCCTTAAAGAAAACTCAGCTGAATATTTTAAACTGATGTACAGTTTCTCCGTGGAGAAGTGATCCACTGGTATGTAATGAAAAAAGTGCCGGCATGCTGAGAGAAAATGGCGGAAAACTCGACTCCAGGTTCACTGCGAGATATATAAAAAGAGGCTGAATAAGTATCAACTAGCCCTGAAGGATCCAAGGGAGTCATTTTTCTCTGAGATTATTCATAGAAACAACAATAATGCCAGGACATTATTTGCTACAGTGGAGAGATTAACTTCTCCTCCAGTGGCAATAGCCCCTGAACTAAGCTCCACCAGGGCCTGCAATGAATTTGCCAGCTTCTTTATTGAAAAGATCTTGAAATTCGGAAGATCGATTGGCACATTAGTTTCAACCCCAATACTGACGTTAAGCCCAATTAGCACTTATGCAGAGAAAATGACTGACTTTCAAACAATAAATCAATCAAGCCTCGATAAAATTATTGAGAATCTAAGCTCAGTTAACACATCCCTCCTATCAGGTGTCTTTCCCAAAGCCTTAAAAACAGCAGTTATCAAACCAATATTAAAGAAAAAGAACCTAGACAGCACATTAATGCAAAACTACAGACCAATCTCTAATCTTCCATTTATCGGTAAAATTATTGGAAAAGCTGTTTTCCAGCAGTTAAACAGCTTTCTCACAATGAACAACCGCTTTGATATTTATCAGTCTGGTTTTCGTAGGCACCACAGCACCGAGACAGCCCTTGTCAAAGTGTTTAATGACATCCGTATAAATACTGAAAGTGGGAAATCCACAGTATTGGTACTACTGGACCTTAGTGCGGCGTTTGACACCGTTGATCATGATATATTACTGGAACGTCTAGAGAGCTGGGCTGGATTCTCTGGTACAGCACTCGACTGGTTCAAGTCCTACCTTAAGAACAGGAACTTCTATGTGTCAAATAGCCAATTTTCATCACAAAATATAGAAATCACATGCGGGTGTCCCCCAGGGTTCCATCCTAGGGCCCCTCTTATTTAGCATTTACATGCTCCCATTAAGCCAGATTATAACCACCAATAATATTAACTACCACAATTATGCAGACGATACTCAACTTTATATCTCAATGTCACCAGGTGATATTGAACCTATCCAAACTCTTAATAAATGCACTGAGCAAATTAATAATTGGATGTCTCATAATTTTCTTCAACTGGACAATAACAAAACTGAAGTACTTATCTTTGGACCCAAAAAAGATCGATTAAATATCAGTAATCAGCTCAAACTGGTCCAACTAGAAACTACCGATCAGGCCAGAAATTTAGGTGTAATAATGGACTCATAAAAGTTATAACAAAGTCAGCCTTATATCACCTGAGGAACATTTCTAGGATTAAAGGACTGATGACACAAGGAGACCTAGAAAAACTCATCCATGCATTTATCTCTAGCCGCCTTGATTACTGTAACAGTATCTTCACAGGTTTACCCAAAAAATCAATTAGACAACTGCAGCTGATTCAGAACGCTGCTGCTCGTGTTCTCACTAGAACCAAGAAAATAGAGCACATTAGTCCAGTTCTAAAGTCATTACACTGGCTCCCTGTAGCTCAGAGAATAGACTTTAAAGTGCTTTTATTAGTTTATAAATCTTTGAATGGGTTAGCACCAGAGTACATTAGGGATCTGCTATCATGCTACAAACCATCTAGATCAGTCAGGTCCTCCAGCTCTCGTTTATTGACCGTCCCTAGAACCAGAACTAAACGTGAAGAAGCAGCTTTTAGTTTCTATGCTCCTCACATCTGGAACACACTATCGGGAGAATACAAAGCTGCAGAGACACTGAACTCTTTTAATTCTAAAATTAAAACTTACTTATTTAGACTTGCTTATGAGTAACTGATCCTATTATGGCTCTCTACCTGTTTGTTTTAATTTTTTCATATAAATTATTGTCTAGATTATTGTTTTATTGTAAATGCTTTCTTGTAAATGTTTTCTTGTATTTTACTTTTATAGTGTTTTATGTTTTATTTTTTGTGTTTTATTTTAATCATGTAAAGCACCTTGAATTGCCTTGTGCTGAAAGTGTGCTATACAAATAAAATTCCCTTGCCTTGCCTTGCCTTACCTCAGCCACTCTTACAGCTACACTGGGAGATCGAAAGCTTGATCACTGGAACACTATCCCCACCTCCACCTTGCACCCAGTTTGACATCAAGCAACCAAAACTGAAAGAGGTCAGGGAGGTCATGCTAGCTGGTCACAAGTTAGGGCCTGATCACCCCCAGCTGAGTCAGTCTGGAGAAACACCCAGTGGCCCCAGGTAGATCATTAGTTGCACCAAAAGGTGTGTGTTATAAGAAGACTATGACTGATTAATAGTTGTTCACCCACACCCTTGAGATAATCATTCAAGACTTTGAAGATACCACCTTCATGCTTTGTAACCCTTACTACAGGCAGATCTTGAATAGAGAGCGAACTAAGTTGTTTCCCATAAGTCTACTTGATCTTTGAAGAAATCTTTCCTTTGATTTTATTCACTGTTATGTGGTCCATTTTGCTGCTGCTCCTTCTGGGTCTGCCTGCACAACTTCTATTTCCAGTCCTGAATGTGAACCCGTGTTTGAACTATGCCTACAGTAAATTGCACAAGACACAACTGAGTGAGGGCTAATGAAGATGAAAAGGGAGAGCTTGAAAAAATGGCTACTGTGAAGTTGTTTAATGGTGTAATTTTTTTTATGGGTCTGGTGGACTCATGGTATTACTGGGTTATTAAGTCAATACCTATAACAGTTTATGTATGAACTTTTAACAGATGTTTACTTTGTCCCCATTTCAAACAATATAGACCACATATATGGTTAAAACCTGGCATTTACCTTCTGTCCACAATTTGGGTGGAGAAAAATCCAAACATATTTTTCTTGAAGCAAGGTTTCCGAATCCTATTGATGTTTACTTCTTTGAACTTAATTAGAAATGGAAAAGATTCACATCAGCCCGACCGAATAAATGGCCTTTTCGTATCCCGCCTATACAACAACTAAAGGGCAACTCTGACATGTGTGTTGCATATGTATATCTTTCTCCTGATGCATGTATATTGTGTCTTCGTAACCATTTTTGGTCCTCACACAGTGCACCTCTTACTTTTGTTGCTACTGGATCAGAATTTACACCGAGAAACATCTGATACAAATAACTTTCTAAATGGCAATGTCGATGAAAAGCTAAAAATCCCATCTGATGTCCTGCACAAGAGTAAACACCATTTGTGCCCTGGTTTTACCATCTTGGCAACCAAGTAGTTGGCTCATTCTTTGGGCAAGAAGGCCAATCTCATGGTCGATCTAATCCTTCTCTTCAAACTCCCTGTCAGACCCTGAATTGGGGTTGCTGCTGTAGCTCACCTGGCTGAACAAGTTACACATGTACTGAAGGCTGGAGTCCTCGCTGCAGGGACTGGTTTTGAGTCTTTCTCAGACCATCTCCTCTCATTCTCTCTCCACCCCCCTGCCTACTGTCCTATCCAATAAAGAAAAAAAGGACTCATGTTCTGAAAACTCATCAGCTTCAAAATCTTCCTTTCTTCTAAAATCACTGAAGTTCTCAGAGCGGAAAATCTTTTCACTGTCTTGATCAATAAGAAGCCACACGGGCAAAGCTATTTATTTGTTGTGTCCCACATCCAATCTGCTGCTGGAACAGAGCATGAGAAAATATAGAAAGATTCCCGCAAGGCAGAGGGTAAAATGTGTGGGAATTTGGGAGCAGACAGGTGTAGGTGATAGAAATATAACAATGCTGCAACCTTGTAAGGGAAAACACACTTATACAAATACACACTGCACATACAAACACACACACACACACACACACACACACACACACACACACACACACACACACACACACACACACACACACACACACACACAAACCAACAGTGAAGGGACACATCACCTCCACACCTTTATGACCCATGGGTCCAGTGAGCCTGAAAACCACGCGAGAGAGAGAAGATAATCTAATCCTCATTAAGAGAATGAGGTTTGGGAAATCCTACAAAACATTTCATAGGACCAAACCATGCTATTGTGGTTTGGTCCTGTGTTCCTGTAGTATTTAATGTTCTGTCTGTGGCACATTTTAATCGTAATATTCTATATATTTTCATGTCCTCAATAATATCTCTTTTTCTCAGTTATTGACCCAGGAGGCTTGGAGTGACATAAACAAACTAGGAAAGGCTAATCCAAAAAAACAGAAGAAAGAAAGGAAAATAAAGAAAAACTCTATAAGATTAGATACTCATTTATATTCAGATGGAGATTCATTGTTTCTTAGATATAGACATGTTAAATGACCAGAGTGGTAGTTCAGTTCAACTCACAAGAAGGTCATATGATCAAACAATATAGAAAGAAATATCAGTTAAGAAGAAAGAAGGCAGCTTAGAGCAGGGGAGAAGAGTTTAGACACTTAAGGCATATGAAAGCAGGAGTAGTGTGTGTGTAGGTGTGTGTGTGTGTTTGTGTGGAGATGGGAAAGTGATGCACATCTAAAAGGTGCCAAGCCTTTTATAAAGTGTTGGTTTTTTACAAGTGTTTGTTAAGCTCTCTGTGGGGACTCGAATGTGAAGCCCCAGGCTTTAAGGTAAAACGAATAAAAAGAGAGCAAGAAAAAGAGGAAAATGAAAAAAAAGTGGTGAATGGAAACCAGCACTTCCATCTATAGGGATAGGAGTCGTGCCATAGGCAGTCAGACGCTGATGGTTTAGAACCTAAAGCGTTTATTTCTCTTATGGAACTAAACTTCCCAAGTTTAGGCTAGGCCCAAAGGGCTGTGTTTCTAACCACAACTTTAAATGAGAAATAGATTCTCTAGAATTCTTTCACAAGAAGAAGTCCCACATTTCATTTTTAAGGTGTAAGTCTATATTTTAATAACCACTGCTTTGAGCAACAGTGGAATGCCTGAGGCAGGTATTCGGATAGCCAGAGGTAATGGCCGAGGAGAAAGCAAATATGCCTCCTGTTAGTATTCGGTGGGTTCTCCATCTAAACACTGCTTATCAAAACTTCTTCCCCCCACCTACACCATTGCTTTTTCTTCCCACTCACCACTTACAAAACTGTTTTGAACACAGCATCTTTTGATTCTGACAAAGAACCTTACCTGGAAAAAAAATATTCCTTGCCAATACTTTTAATTCTGTTAAAACCATATTATCTACAAGTTTCAAAAACCTGAAATAGTACACATCGATTGGAATTATACTCTACGACTCCCTTTGGCCTCAACCCAATTCACCATGTAAAAAAACTCACCCTGATTAAAAAAAGGGATGTAAGGTAATCCGTCCCAAACTCATTTATGTTAGCATGGATTCTGTGGCCTCAAAAAAATTCATATTATAATGTGGACAATGTGCAATCAAATGCCATTTCAGGCTGTAGGGCAAGCACAAATCATTGGAGAAAAACCTGGTAGCTTGATCAAGCTGTTTGGATGGAGGGAGGGATTGAGGGATGGATGGATGGATCCTCTTTTACAATTTAAGTTTGGGTATTTTCTATTATAACTGGAACAAAACAAATGCAAACAACTTAAGCTTTAAATGCCTCATGCTTGAAGAGTGCTGATGAAACAATGCAGGAGGAGGGAAAGGCACAAAGTCAGAGTAGTCAGTAGTTGCAAACTTGTGTATTTTCTTTCAACGTGGAGAAGGATTTCAAGTCAGAAAGGTGAAATAGGGAGAATGGAGTAAGTCAGAAGGCAGATATTGTGTTGCATCAGCTGAATCTCATTTGCAGGTGTTTGATGTTACACTTTCTCTACACCCAGAGAAGCCTTCTCGCATGTTCTAACACTTCCCTTTCGCACTCTATCTATGTGTCCTTTTTACATTATGCCAATTTGTCCAAAGGGTGGACTTTTATCAATAATTGCAAATTTGATTTTAAGAAATTTAAGAAGCCCAAGCTATTTGTATATATAAAGGGTTTTTTTTGGTCTAATTTCACAATAATTCTACATTGTCGAGGAAGTTAAAACAGCTACAGCTATATATCTACATATATATAGGTAAAGTAAAAATAACTTCCGTCAGAGGGAAATCATTACTGACATCTAGCAGAATGCAAACACTGGTCTCCGGTGCGGGATTGATGGACATTAGACACGGCACAGAATCTGCCTCTCGGAGTGGAATAACAGCGTGGACTTCACAAACACTCAAAATGAGAATTCGACCCACGAGAACAGAAAGCAAACAGAGAGAGGTTTCAGATGAAAAACTAAGCGAAAGCAAGAGGGATTGAGGGAAAGCAAGCAAGGGAGAAAATAGTGGCGGCGTCTGAGCAGAGACAGAGTACCACAGAGCTGTTCGGTACATGCAGGTGAAATCCCTGCGTGCTGTTGGCGGCTACACTACATTAACTCTAGCTTTCAGTTTGAGCCAGGGACTTGGGGAATAGATGGGATGAGGGCAAAAGGAGGGAATCCTAACAAATGGTAGTTCAGGGACACACTGAACCTTTTGCTATACAAGCCTTGACCTTGTTTTATACGATATTATTAAAGCCATTCCAGCTGATGAGCTCTCGTCACAAAATGCCTTTTTTCATTTCACTGAAAGAAGTCATGAAAGGCAGTGACGCACAGCCTCGCAACTAGGAGGAAAAGTGCTCCAACAATGCAATTAGGTTCTTCTCATCCTCAGCGGAGACCTGACTGGAGCTTTTGTTTACCCTCAATCATGTCATTTCAGTCTTTCTTCAATAATATGAAAGTCACAGATACAGATTGTGTTTTAGGAAGACTTGCACTGGTTAACGTTACGGCAGTTATACTGTAATCTCAGTGAAATTAAGAAGCCTGGGACTGTGTGGATACACTGAGTGACTGTGTAAGGTGACAGCCCTTTGGGGAAAACTTTTGAGGTGATGGTTGATCATGGTGTTAATGTACCGGTACTGTGTCACAGAGGGATGTCTCTCAAACAGATGGTTGCCTGGGCTGGCAAGGTTGGTGGCAATTTTACCCCTCTTTTTCTCTACTGTCGAGTCCCTAAGCTCCTTGATGTTAAGTAGCTGACAGTCAATGATCCACTCAGCAGTGGCGAGGTACACGCTCAAGCCTTGTCCTCTGAGAAGCAGGAGGCAGGAACTCAACCAAAGTTTGACATCAAAGACATGTATGTTTAAAAGTGAATGAGTCAGTGGGCTTTCTAGCTCATCTGTTTGGATGTTTACTTGCCTGTTGGTTTGTTTTTATTGGTCTTCCATTTCTCTCACTGTATTACAATCAGTCACTATTAGTAATTCATAAAAAGTGTTGTGTAAGTTTTTTTTATTATTATAATTTCTTTTCTTTTTTTTTTACATTCGTTTTGCTTAATCCTGTGGGCTGGAAAGACCTGCATGCAGTGAGATGGTCAGGTTTGTTCTTTAAGGTCCTCACAGAATGAGGCAAGGCAAATGAATTAGACACACAACCTGTATTATAAGCTAGGGTGGAGAATGGATTGACGATGTCAAATAAAAGCAGATTGCCCCACCACCCTTGAGCAGACAACAGCATATGACAGACACGTGATCAGGCCCAAGCTATTATTTATAACATAAAAATGCAAATAAATAGGTATGATACAGACTTCTCTTTGTTCTGTTGGCAAAAGCTTTTTTAACTGTAACTGTGATTATTAGTATCTATTATGTGTAACCAGATCAAAGTTAGGCTTAACATTGTCCTTTTCCATCAATTTTATAGTTTGGGATAGATCAGGTGATCCTGAATCCTCTTTTAGTTACGCTATAATAAGTCTAGGCTGCTTGGGATTTCCCATGATACACTGAGTGTTTCTTCTTCACCCATTTCTGAGCCTGGTTCTACTAAAGGTTTCTTCATGTTTTTAAAGGGAGTCTTTATTCCCACTGTCCCCAAGTAGTTCCTTATCATGGCTTGTTTGGTTGTTGGAGTTTTTTCTCTATTATGGTAGGGTCTTTATCACAGTACCTTAAGGTGACTGTTGTTGTGATTTGGCACTATATATAAAACTCAATTCAACTAAATTAAGTTAAATGGTGGGGATCGGAGGGTTGGCCCTGAAAGTTATGATTAGCCAAACTGCTGACAACTTAGTTTGTTTCACTACAGTTAATTCTGTTTCTCCAGCCTTAAATATATAGATAGATGATGGAGATATATGTTTTCTCATCATCATTCACAACTAAGTACCCAAAGTGACACAGTAATTCAATGAATGTTTTATTTACATGCATGCACATTTACACTCACGCAGAAGCTTTTTCTTCCAATTTAAAACTAAACCGTAAACAGACAGAGTGTTTAGCCGTTGTCCTCTGGAGTCTTGCACCCACATACTGTATGTATTGTATGCTGCACATTTTTCCTTGTCATGTAACCCTACTATTGCTAAACGACTTAAAGATTGACAACACAGGGAACTCATTGTGATAATTTTTGGCTTGTGTCCGTGCGTGTGTGTGTGTGTGCACAGGGATTATGTTCGTCTTACTTCTAAATACCATATTTTTCTGAATCAATGCTGTTGTCTCTCCTCTTAATACTTTTATAAACCTCCTAAAATTGGCATTGATGAAATCAGAGCATCTCCCCAGCCCTCTGGGACTTAACAAGAATAATCAATCCAGTTAATTGTTCTGCCGCGACACTGGCAATAACGGCGGTGTCATCCGTTTTCCATATCAAATAGATCATTAGGTAGTTACATAACTACACACACATACACATCCTTTGACATCATTAGCAGTGGCCTCAACCAAAATACCTTAATTAGGATTACCTTGACCTGGAATGCATCCCATTAAGAACAGAAGAGGCGGTAAAAATATTCATACTAGCATCGTGGTTCTGTTACCACACAAAAATAAGTTTAATGGAAATAATTACAGTGGTTAGTGCTCTCATTGAAAAGTCTTAATAATGACATGACTTATTGGTTCTCTTAGTGGTGAGACAGTATCATGGATTCAGCAATATTTTTTTAGCTACTGTTTCCTCTTCTATTAGGACAGGTATTAACAGATATCGAAAACGACAACAAATCACAGTCGGATTAAAGGTCAAGATTTTTGTTTTTCCCCCCCGTAACATAGCTAGAGTAATGAAGTATGTATACAGGGATATTTATTGTCCTTAAGATTACATAAGTTCTGGTTTGACCAATATGAGATTAATTGCTCATTCATTCTCCAGATTGTTATGTGTGCTGTGCTGCTGCTTGGCTGGTACACAGCAGCATGATCATATTTTGAGTGTCAAAAACAAACCTTGCTCTGCTTCAGACATTTGGCTGCCATCAAATTCATACTGAGAAAATGAGACACAACAACATTACAAATTTTGGACATAACACTCACAGAAACTTGCTCTATTTAATGAAAGTATTTCAGATTTGGTATGTGGTGTCATATCTGGGGGAAATCGCACTGAAGTTGAATGAAAATGTGATTTTTTTTTTCATATTAAAGCTTAAATATCAATGAGACTTGATGTGAGCTGTTTCCAAGAATATCATGTGCCTCGTATATGAGCAGCTGTGAATCATATATCAGTGCTCTACCTGCAAACTACAGACCTCCAAATCTGCTGTGAGAGATCGGAAATTCAGATATTTTAGGGATTTCGAGAAGCCATTGTTCTGTGTCATATGCATAGATCTGCAGTTCCCGATATTTGGAATACAGATTTTGATGGACTTGTTTTGAAATAGCTCCTAAAAAATTGTGAATTCATATTAAAATGTCTATTATTGGTCTAGAGTTTATTTGCAAACATATTATTAGTTTATACCTTATTCATGTTTTAGTCCTTCATTATAAGTACAAACAAAGTATAATCATTGTATGACTGTACTACCCAGAAAGCACACCTCTAATGACCCATTGCAATATGCTTTTGATTTAATGTATTTCTGATCTATGTCTGTGTATGTCTGTGTGTGTGTGTGTGTGTGTGTGTGTGTGTGTGTGTGTGTGTATGTGTGTGTGTGTGTCTATATCATGCTTTCAGCATTGACATTTCCATTAAAAAAGCTATGTAGTAGTAGCATACAGTGTGTGCTTTTCAGACAATGAAACACAGAGCTCAAATAACACAAAGGATAAAATCTTGAGTCAAACAAATGCAGTGATAGTGAGGATTGCTTGCCAGTAAGAGCTTATAAATAGAGATATTTACTAAACCTATTCCTGCAGAGAGATAATCCATCAACTGAAAGAGGGAATATGGTGTAAAGTGATCAGTGATGCCTCTAATATTTGTCTGATATTTATGTCCTGTCCAGTCCTGTGTAATTTTTCTGCACGATGATTTCAGAAGAATGTGGTTGCTGTTCTGCACAGTTACACCTCTATCTATCTTTTTTTTCCAGATATCCGTGGCATTGAGGATTTTCTTGACAGTACCTCTCAGCAGGGGATGGATGTATCCCTTCAGAAAGTGGAATCCAACATTAACATGATGATCACGAGTCTGTTCAGAACAATGCGTGTGGAGGAGCTGCATCGCTATAGGGATACACTGCGCAGAGCTGTGTTGTTCATGAGCCCAGCTACGGCCAAAGCGTTTATTACCGAGGTAAGGAAAGTTAGATTTGAGCCTTCGTTTGTCAGTTAATAAAGTAGGTAAACAACACCAGTGATGGCATTTTAGAAGTTTTGTGGAACCAGAACTGCTGGACCAGGACGAACATTTCAAACTCACTGCCAGGGAGAGCAGAGATGATCAGACTCGTTGACAAGACAAATTGTCATCCAGTTTTGAAGTATGTTCCCTAATGGCATGTTTACACTCCTTCAGCACATGCACCCAGATATCCAGATAAGGCCGACATAAATGTCTGACATATGCCTCTCTAATACTGCATGGAAAGGATGCCAATTAGATGCAGATTAAGAGCCACTGAGTCATTATGACGTTTGAGGTCTTACAGAAAGGAGAGAGCTACTTTAAACAAAAAGTCCTTTACAAACAATAGTTTAAGCCTTTCTCAATCTGCGAATGGCATGTTAAACAGGTAGCTTACATTTTAAATAGCCTCACAGGACTTTATATAAAGATGTTAGCAAGTCTGGAAGAGCTGAATGCTTTGATGGAATACCAAATTAAATATGCAAACTATAGATATAGATTTTATGTTGTTACATGAGTAGCAAATTAAAAAAATGTAGTATGAATCTGTCTTACATGCTTCACGGTTAAGTGATTAATGGTATTTTGAATTGGGTTTACTCTTGTGACGCTACCAATGTGTTACCAGGCTTAATGAATGTTTTGCTAATTCACGTGAGCCCTGTGTGTCTCTATTAACCAGATCAGATGAAATTATTGGAGTTAGTCCTCTCAAGGCCACTGAAGTATTATTTGTTAAGCCCTGAGCATGATGGGAAGATATGAAAGTATTCATTGGTTTACTTCTTTCACTCCCGCTCTTTCTCTTGGTACGAGTCAGTGTTAATTTATGCTGCACAGACAAGGTGCATGTTTTTAATGTAATTTTTAGGAAACATGCATATTCAAACAGACACACACAGTTCTCTTCCCCTCTCATCATACTCTTTATCGCTTCAGAAGAAGACAATTAGAGGAGTTCCTTTTGCTCCTATACATAAATGATATGGAGGTCATGGTTGAAAGCAATAGGCTCTAGCATTAGTTATGAATTCTTAATTTGAATTGGTAGGATGGGGCTTAATCCCATGTGTCATGTTCTCATCTCAGTTTAATTAAAAGTGACCTCGGAAAGAGCAATCACAATCTAATTTGGTTGGAGGCGTGACAGGGGTGGGGGTGGATGGTGGGGGGGTGAAAAATGGGGTGTTATTGTGTGACTGTGGGTGTGTTAGCGTCAGTGTTTGTGTACCATAGTGTTTCTGTGGCTGTGTTACAGCCTTTTAAGTTTAGCATGGAAATACACTGGTGGTAGGCCTCTTAGCCTCAAGGCTTTGCACTCGCATTCAGAAAAGATCGTCAAGCTCACTTTAGATGACTTTCAGTGCTGAGGTCGTTAATCAAACAAACCTGATGCATCATGCAGTACTTGTTACTCTTATCCAATGTAGTGCATTATGAAGCTTTTTGTGAAAAGTAGTTCATTACGTCACTCTTTATATTACTTTACTGCTAAATCTAACCATTTTAAGTTGTTGTAGTGTCTTGTTCATGTTCCTGACTTGATATATCATTGAAATAGTGGTAAAGGCCAACCTGCTTGTACACTTATGTCTTCAACCCGTTGGCACTGGGTGCTCTGTGCTTGCCAGGTAACAAAAGTCAAGAGGTGCATGACAAGCTGAAATGACCGTAACATGCCATTGATCAGCAGTTGTAATGTCAATTTTAATGGACATTATCATTTGTGAGTGCAACAATGGTAAACATAAATAGGTCATACTGTAATTAGTTCTCAGGTATAAATATAAATCTTCAGTTACAGTCCCACACGACAGAGGTCCCTGTAGTAATGAGGCGACTCACAAGGTCTTTCTTTTACTTTTTACCCCTGAGCCGTACGAGGCTGATAAGGTATTGTCGTCACCCTGCCATTGGGCGAGCAGGCAGGCGGGCAACCTGGACACCCAAGTTTGTGAATGCGGTTACTCGAGAAGGAAGCAACACTGGAGTTTCAAATTGATATCATAGCTGTATCTACTAAAAATCGCAGATAATTTTGTATCTCTACGACCTCGACCTCAAGGTCAAGATCAGAGTACAAGTTTTCTCAAAATCTTGTGAATGCAATGAGGGGAGAATGAAGTCACCTAAGATTTTGTATCTACTACTAGGCTGAGTGGTACCACTGGCCACCACCAGTATTTTTAAGTATTCAAACAGAGCCATTGGCAAAGTTAGTAAAAACCAGCCCAAAAGAGCACTTCAGGGAAAAATGTTGCGGTCAGAGCAATTCTGCTGTAGATAAATGGAGCCCAGACTGCTGCGAGCCTGGCTGCCCATTTGTTACCTGTTGAAGGTCGAACTTTAGATGGAGCCAGGCTTCTTTACTACTAGCTGTGTGTTAGCATGTTGTCACTGCAGGTGTTTGAAAGCAGCTGATTTCATGTTAGCAGTGGGCAGTTGACAAAATATCCCTTATTGTGCAAGAAAAATTGATTTACATATCTCCACTCCTTCATTGGTTTACACCATTTTCCTGTTTAATATGATTGTAGCAATGAAAGGTGCATTTTGTTTTTTTATTCATTTATTTTTTGACCTTATTTGGCTGTCAAATCAACAAATGAGAGATCCCTCTTTCAGTCCTGGGAGTTCACACAAATCCTTTTGAGGTTTCATGAGAAAGAATAAAATCTCCCAAATCAAAAATAGAATAAAAGTATTTATTCATTTATTTTTTGCCCATTATATAGATAATGATCTAGTAACCAGTAACCAGATAATGGGATTCCAGTGCAAAGTCACAAAATATGCATTTTGTTGAAGTTATTCTGACTGAACAGGTTATGTCACCTGTTAATTGCCCCTTGTCTTCTGATTCTGATTCAGATCCTGGTTCCTTTTGTATTTCCTTGTTTCATTTTATCTTGACTTTGGTTTACTTGCTAACATGAATCACTGCTGGGTGAATGGGGAACAGGACAGAGGATCCTTAAGGCATAGAGAACAGTCAGGCAGGGATAGGTGTCAAACAGGCAAAATTAATTAATTTCAATCTCTAATCTATTGGGTTGTCTGTCTTTACACGTTCCTTGGGATTCGTTTTTAAATATAAAAAAGGCCTACAATTTAAAAAAAAGCAAAACAGTACATAGAGTCAAAATGTAAACCGATGATAGAATGCATCCTTATTATAATTTATTCATTTAAACTACGAAATCTGATCTACAGTTGGTGTGGAATATTGCTTTGGCTATTATACAATATGAAAGCACCCGCCTCAATTTCAGTGTGTGACTGGAACCCAGATTAGTTTTCTAGAGTTTCTCTCTCTTTCCTTTGGGAAGGTTGACAAAGCAGTCATTTAATCTAATTTAGTCAGACATCAAGTGGAAAGGGGTTTCTGAGATGAAGTGTCGGGAGACGGTAAATATTGGTGGATAAGATTGATGGTCACAGATGTCTCTTTCTCGCTCTACCTGGGAGGATGCTCGGGGAGGGAGAAACATATACACCGGTTGAGAGACAGACACAGACTGTCATGGAGACAGCGAGAGATGAGTGGGATGTTGTTTTTTTTCTCTTTATCAGTTATTTGTGAGGTCATTTGTCATGAAAAGCACCTCCCACCCAGATGCTCTAGGCTACGGTGGATGTGAACTGAAAGCTGTTGCAAAATAACAAGACTTGACAGAAAGAGAGAGAAAGGTACACAAGATGATTGAGCAGAGAATCATACACATTTAAGACAACGTAACGTTGCTTAAATTTAGCATCTTTCAAAAGAAACTTTGGTCTTTCCGTTTAAAGTACTTATTGGTGATGATTTTGTGATAAAGAGGAGCAAAGCCAGTGGAAATGTTTCAAGTGAGAATGAATGCTTGACGTATACATTCATGATTCATTCGTAATTTGCTGTTTAGTAATGTGTTATTTATATGTTGCTTTATGTCAGAGCTGGCTATCACTAAGGAGATGGAGCAGCAGATCACCTACTATTCAGAAAGTTTTCTTGGTTGTGTCAATGTATGTGAATATTAGACATAAAGCACTTAGATGGATGAATGAGGCATGTTGTATATAGTGCTTTAAGTCCTCAAGTAGAGTAGAAAAGCACTATATGTGATCCAGCCCATTTGCCAAAGGCTCTGTGGCTCTCTGCTGTAGCCTCCCACCACAACCTGTGACAAGTCAGCATTAAGTTCTCTGCTCTGAATACTGATTTTGAAAGTACCAAAAAAATCCAGAGGCCATCAAGTTGTGAGTTTAACCTCCTAAGACCCGAACTCTTTCATGGCTTACATTTTTAATTTCTCTTTCCTATTTTAGGCTGATAGTTTTTTTTTAAAGTTTTTTTTACCTGGTTTTTGTTTCTGAGAAAAATGAGATCCATATATGGGGACAATTGTTTTAAATTTCGATAGAACAGTGGCAGTATAATGTCCTCGTGAGTGGATATCAGGTCCTTGTAGAGCAAGATTTTGTATTTTGGTCTATATAACCCAAAATGTGATGTCCACATATGTGGACACCAGGTCCTAGGAGGTTAATTTTAGATGAGTGAAATTACTATTTTTACCGTCAATCGAGCCTAAAAACCCATATTACCATTTCTCAAGTATATCCTCCTGAGAACCAGCCTATTCATTCATGTCCTCTGTAATGGACATTTGTTTATATCTTTGTATAAGATCTTTGTATGTATATCTTTTGACTTATTTGAGCTTCCCTACTAAGTCCTGATGTACTAAATAGAGGACATCCTGGGCTTTCCATTGATATCTCATGTGTTTGGGTGGCCTCTTTTAGCTCCAAAGAGGCAGGAAATCACAAAAAAAAGTTCAAAAGTTCAGAGATTTATTTTTATTTTTTTGTGGTGTATTGAAAATCCAAATATCATTTACGTAAATGACATTTTGGATTTTTATCTAGGGCACTGAGCTTTGACATCTGTGTGGGAGCTCTTACAAGCTTTGGTTATGCCACTTGAGGACAAGACAACTGTCTTATATCTACTTCAGTGTTGCAATACTACTTAATGCCACTCTGGTGCTGAATAGTAATCCATCATCCCAATCTCATGTCACTATGGAGCAGGGTTTCTTCTAGGACCTCTATGTGTTTGGCTGCATTTATCCCTCAGTTTAGCCCCTAAGCACGTTGACCCTGTTTGGTGAGAAACCCTACACAGTGTTTTGATGCCACTTCTGTGCTTCACTGTAAGGATAGTGTTAGCCAGGTGATGATGTCTAGTGTTTGTGAGAGATAGTGCTTGAAAAAAAACAAAAAAACATTGGAGAACATTTTTATCTTGTGAGACCAGAGAAGGATTTTTTTTGTGCTCTCGGAGTCCTTTAAATGGCACTGGGCTCTGGGGAACCCTCAGTGCTTTAGTAATGCTTTTATACTATTGCCCTGATCTATGCCTCACTGTCTGAGGTTAACTCTTGTTTTACTTTAAATTTCTGTTGCTCTTCCTCTTCACCTTCTTTGACTCCTCTGACGACTAAACTCTTCCACTTCTTTCAATTTAACTGCGGTCCACTTACATTTTAAGCTGCACAAGGACGTTTTGTACCCGGTGGCAGATATTACCATGTTACCGAATGCAAACATATTTGGAACTAATCTGAAAACTAAGTATGTCATTACATAGCCACTAAATTGTTCAATCACCATTAACGTCATCATCATAATTTAAAGCAACAAGTTTGCCAGTTGCCTGTTTAAATTTACAGTAAGGTGAAGTGTACCTCTTGGCTTATCTCTTTTTAATTGTCAGATTATTGTTTTCATCCATCCTTCCTTTTCTAAATTCCTTCTTGTGAAGATTATAGTCCAGCATCTTCTGAATTCTCAGCAGAACATCCTCCTCCAAGCACATCCTTTCACTTCACCCCACAAACTAATCTGAAGCCCAACATTCCCATTCAATTTTCTGCATTATTTAACATTTTCCTGCTCTGTTGCCTTTTTTCAATCTGGTACATATGGCTGAGTTGCTAGCCACTGGCAGCAAGGTTTCTTGACGATGCATTCATTTCCTTATTCCATCCACTTCATGTAGACATAAGAGTAAAGTTGGATTTTTACCCTGGGACTGTTTTTCTATTAAAAATATTACTCTTTGTGATTTCCCTGGACTCAGCGCAAATAAATAACCAATAAGAGGATAATATAAGGACATGAAAGGCGATTTCCCCTCTTATGCTCCTTTCATGCAACTTTCATCTTACGTGCAGCTTGAGATGATTCTTAAAGCAGCAAGAGTAACACAGCTGGTAAGTAGTCAAAAAGTAGAAGAAAATAAATTGAGGAAAAAACTGAAAATATATAACTAAAATTGCTCCATCAATTAAGAACAATAAATGATAGGGCACCATAAGTGATAACTAGGTGGTCCTGTTCTTTAAAAGGACAACTTTTCTCTCCAGTTGTGCATCAGTCAGCACTTCTTTCCACCACTAATAGTTTTGTTTTTGAAGATAAAGCATGAACTAATGAGTCAGTATTTATTGTTAAGGACAAATGTACTAGTATATAATACAGTGAGTCAGAATTTACTCTGAGAAACTGGTCTTCTGCCTATCCTTATCTCTGCCTCAACACATACACACAGAGACTTCATATTAGATATGCAAAGAAGTTGAAAATATGAATTTTGCCATTTGATCTTAAAGCGTTAAAATTTTAAAACGTTGACATTTTGGGACTATTTTCTCTGTAACTGACATTTCTTACTTGAAGGACCATCAAACAAGTTGGAGATTATTCCAAAGATGACAGATGTCACAAATGAAACATGAAGAAAAATATTCTTTATAGGACATGTTGAATAATGTATTCACTGAAGTCTCCATCCACTGCAAGAGTGTTTTTTTTTCTTTAGTAAAGCTCTGGTTGTCTTTTATGCCTAAAATCTAAAATAGAGAGGCAGTATTGAACTATAACACGACTGGGTAATCTAGAGTATATGAATCAACGAGGACAAGAGTATTTCATATGGTGAAAAGTATATGTCAGCAGAATAGGGGGAGGTAGAACGTTAAAACATCCTATGTATTCTACACAATAAGAAAGCCAGCATAATACACATAATGCATCTTGAATTGTTGGCTGTTTACCTGCCTTGGCTCAGCCACTTGATGAATTATAATACCAACCTGGGACAGCTTGCTTCTTATTTATGTATCCTTGATCATACTTTCATGTCTGTGTAATCTCTCTTTTGCTGACAGTTTTCCAATTTCACATAGAAATGGTACATAAAGGCCTCATGATCTATGATCCTCCTCTGCCATGTCTGTAAAAAGCCTAAAGAAAAAACATTAAGCACACAAGGAACTTGGAAAGTTGTAGAATTTGTTGGTATAGTACAGTTATGTGGCTCTTTTTTGTTGTTGTAACAGCTTCAAGGGTGTTTTTTTTGGTCTTTTTTATCTGTTTGTATTTTTCTCTTTTTTACATCTTTCTGAGCGCTAATGTTAGAATTAATTCAATTGCAAAATTTGATGATAGATAAACATAATGGGGACTAGACTTTGAAAAAAGATGAATATCTATTGGAGTTTTGAATGGATATCACAAAGTGGATGACTAAATGTATGGCGAACTGGGCAGGTTTTTTGCTGCGTAGGGAAGCAGGAAAACCAGAACTGAAGTGAGCAGAGCTGTGAGCTTCCCACATTCAGAAGCGGAGCCTGATGAGCAGGGTGATTGGGGCAGGTCAGAACAGATGGTAGATGATTGAGAGTGACTGCAGGTTAGTTGAAGTGCAATTACAAACTTTCACTGTTTGACGTCTACAATAAATAATGTTTTTAAATGTGTTGCTTCCGCTGTTGTAGCAGGCAGTTTGATGAATTTTAACATTTAGGCTGTGACATGTTTAATATGATAAATGTGGAGCTGTTTTTTTTTTTTTACATACTCTTTTTTTACAGATAGGCTGAACCCAAACAAAATAATATTCTTCCAAATTAATTTTTAAGTTTTCCATAATGCTGATATACTGCAATTATTAAATTATTCAGATGTTTAAATCAATGTTTTCTAGTCACTGTGTATTGGTGAATTGTAGCTAATATAACTTTATTTTTTACTATTCTAAAATGATAAACCCTGTAGTTGTAAAATAGCAAACTCAATGTATAAATATATAAATTAAATAAAAAATACAGTAAAGCCATTTCATTTATGGTGCAGCCTGGAACTCTCTTTCTACTCAAGCCACTGATTTAGTTTAGTCACTCATCCTTTTTCAGAATAAGCTTGTGTTACTTTTATTTATCTTATTTCTCACTCAAATCTTAAAATTTTATGATTCTTTTTCTTAACTCTTATCATGTCTCCCTATGTTTTTATTTCTTTTAATTATCTTAATTGTACAGCACCTTGGTCAACAGTTGTCATTTTAAATGTGATATATAAATACATTTGACTTTGACTTCTCATGTACAACCTCACAGTACTTCTGCATCTAGCTAGCTGAAACCAATCTTATGGAGCAACTTTTTATTTGTTGTTTTTGTTTTGTTTTGGTTTTTTTTTATATTTTTATGTTTCTTGCTTCATTTTTTTTTACTTACATTTTTCAAAAGTCATGGCTTTCAAATGCAGTATTTTTGATTGATTGATTGATTGATTGATTGATTGAATCTTTATTTTGAACATGTTGAAAAAGTACAACAACATAGAATTAAAAGAGACAAATGAACAAAGCAAAACAAAAGGAAAACGAGCAACCACAAAACAGGTGAACACCTTTTAAACAGGTGAACAAACATCATTACACACAAATTGTTTTTTACGACAACAATTTGTTGACACACAAAATTGTTTTTACCATGTGTTTATGACCAGCATGTTTTTATCCCCAAATTTGAGCTGGTTCACTGGATTAATTAAAGATAACATTCAATCACTTTCTGGATTGCAAAAAAATATCTTTAATTTGGCATCTTAATTAAAAAATATATTTATGTGCTTTGGATTTTTGTAAAACAACACATTTGAACATTTATGAATAACAATGATTATATTTTAGCATTGAAAATATTATTTTGATCATGAACTTGCTCATATTGTTTGTTTAACCACTGCAGAAACAAAAAATGATTTTGCTAATTACCAACACTGCTTAATTTATTGGACCTGTCACATAAACCTTATATTGGGTTGTGATCTAATAAATTTATAAAGCACTGTAGTTGGCTAAATCCACAAAGAGCAGTTACCCTCAGGAAGTGCAGCAGCAGGTGGCAGCTAACGGCCTGTCCAAAAAAAAAGCTCCTTGAGTTCAGAAAATGTAGGAATATGGAAGATATAGCTAATATAAGTTGAACTGACGCAGACAGACACACATTTGTATGTATAACATTTCCCTCTGCTATACTTTGTTTGGCATTATTTTGTGTGGTATCAAAGTTTATGCTGACAAATGAATACCTAACTGACTCATCAGCTGTGCAGCTGCTACTATATGAGATGGTAGAAAAGTTGGACTTTTAGATGTAGATGTTGATTTCCTCTGACTCTCTTTGATTTAAAATACATCCACATGCATATAAACCCTTCTCACAGCAGATGTCTTCAGCTATCACAGTAGGGAAAGCGGGGGGTAGTAATAATGGCTGTGCTCCACTGAGGCAGGCCCGTCTTTGGTGCATACAGATTCACTGTCATGTCTTGGGTGCTTAATATAACCATATTAATGAGCCATTATTATTACAACTGCGCTTTCTTGCTGTAATGAGTCAAAATGTCTGCGATGAAACAGGTATATTAAATGTACAGTTTAATCAAACAAAAAGCCTTTAAAAAAGCTATTATATAAAATAATGACTTATGGTTGGGGCTGATTTTACCCGTTTAAAATAATGGTACGCATTATCAGAAATAACAGTCAGAGAAATAGTGGAATGAGAGACAGTGAGAACAATTGCCTTTCTGAAAGGGGTGATGGTGGGTGAAATTCAGGTCATGAGCCACAATGGATTTTTTATAGGATTTTTAAAAAACATTTTAGATTGGTGCTGACAGTGGACAATACTTTACCAAAGGACAATTGTTTTGAGAATTTTTTACCTATTTTGATTTCAGTGAGGGGAAGCATATAATTGGTCAGTTTAAATAGATTGTCATGACTCAGATCATTTGTACATCATAAATCATTAACTTTGGTTTGTACAGAGAATCTTTTATACTTTTGTGCCTAAACAAGGGCAAGTTTTAAAAACTGGCTTATCAGAATAGATTGGACTTACTGGGTTGAAGACTTACAAACAATTACACTGCAGTGGCTTTTTTTTGAACAGAGGCTGAGCCAAGAGAATACGTGAAGGCCATTTTAAGATACATGTGTCTTTTTAAATTGTAAATCATGCAAAAAATACACCAGTGGGGCACCAGAATGAAAATATGGACCTGGAAATGTGCATTACATGTCCCCTTTAATTCATTTGCTATAATCATCCCCGAGGGGACGGGATTAAGAGGTTTCCACTGCAAATGGAGCCTTAAATCAGGTGTTGTGATTTTGCCCTGCTCCATTGCCACTGATGAATATGTATTTTCTCATCAACACTCTGCATATGAATTTTCCACATTTTATAATAAATTATCCTGATTCTTTTTGGACCAAAGGGCCGTGAAATATATGCTTGTGAGAGACAATGTATGCTGTCAATTACAGTCAAAAAAAGACAACATTTTCTACAGGACATATTGTATTACATGTATATTATATTTCATTTTTCATATTATATTAGAAATGAAAAAGAACTCCTAAGCAAGCATTCATTATCCATCGATTTACAAGATAGATTGATGTCATGGCTAATCTGAGCGTATTAATGAATGCATTCAGTGGTTTGATTTAATAACTTTGGTGTAGATTCATACTCTGGCTGACTGACACAGTAATTGTTAATTATACTGGGAACCACAGTATTACTGGACTATTTGAGTAAATATCAAATAGTACAAGAAATTAAAGGATTTTGGAGAAATGCCAGCACAGAAATATACAAACTGCGACTCAATGTTGTTGAATATAATCCCCTTTTTCGTATCTTCCCACGTGCGTCCTCTTTTGCTTTTTGCTTACTGACACATGAAGGGCACCATTTTGCATTCTCTCAGTCTAAAGTAAACTTTTACTGAATGTCTCCCATATTAACCACTCAAACATTGCTGGGCCTTGTCAAAATAAAATTGAAGGTTAGAAAATGACAGTTATTATCATGATGATTTGTGGGTAGTTTGAGTGAGTTGTTCGAGTTATTTAGATTTTCTTCATCTTGGCATTACACACAGTTTGCTGCTCTGTTGGCATCTTTGCTTTGGCAATGGAGCTTGAGGAGCAAATTTTGACCCTTATAATTATGGGAAATGTAGCAGACGGCGTGAAAAATAGGAAAGTAGTTGTATAGCATGGAGGGAAAGCGTGGATTGAAGGGCAATGAAGTTTATTTTACGAAGCAAAGTTATGTAAAGGTGACTACTGCGAAAAGGAGGTGGGTGTGTAAAGACAGGAGAATGAAAAAGATCTCGAGAGAGAAACTCTGGTAGAAAAAGTGGCATGTGGGGGTGGGATATAAAGAGGAGCAGATATGTGGTGATTTAAGTTATTGTAGGGAAGACAGAAACTTATTGAGTTTCTGTCAGTTACAATATAGATTATTCAGGTTAGTTTTGATTAATAGTACATGCCTGGCACTTTCGTGACTGTAAAAATTGTATTTATTTTTTGGTACAGGTCACTGGAAGAATGATTAAGAGTGACTCAGAGACAAGACGTCGAAAACTAGATATAAACAGATGATGTAGAATGTGAAGGGTGAACATTTGGAGATGAAATAAACGGATGAGGTAAACACTGCGGGAGTAAACACACAGTGCTCTCTTACGCTGAAGGAGCAAGAACAAAGGAGAGTCAATAAATGTGAACACATACAGACAAATTTGTCTCCTGAATAAAGTGCTGCATTTAGGTGTTCCTCCTTCCGTGAAGTGACAAGCCTCATTTAGCATGTTTAATGTTTAAGTTCAAGACAGCACAATTTAAAAAAGATTGCACAAATATGACCTTTATTGGAAGGGTTGCCAGAAGAAAAAACAAAACACGGCAGCACGGCTTAGGTCTGAAGACTTCTGGTGCAAAAGCTTCACGACTACACCACATTTGACAAATAAACACAACAAAATACACAACATATCGGTACAAACACCCCATAGCAACTGTCAAGCACAGTAGTAGAAGGGTGATGATTTTGGCTTGGTTTGCAGCCACAGAATCTGAGGATCTTGCAGTCATTGTGTTGTACATAAACTCATCTGTATACCAAAGGGTATATGTTTGAAAACTAAAGACTTGCCCAAATTGGATAATGCAATGCCAACAAATTTATAAGAGAATGCATAGAAAAGAAAAGAGTGTCAAAGTGTTGCAATGGCCCAGCCAGATTACAGACCTCAACCTGATTGAAATGCTGTGGTAGGACCTTAAGAGAACTGTGCAGATAAATTGTCTGTAAACCTCAATAACCTGAAGCAACTTTCTACAGTAGAGTGGGGCCTCCACAAGGGTGTGAGAGACTGATTCTGAACATTTTTACTTGATGTCATTGCTGCAAAAGGAGGCCCTGCAAGCTAGCGAATCATGGGGTATATTTAGTTTTTCACATGAGTGCATAGAGTGAGCTGTACATGTGTCATTGCTTCCCACAACTCCAAGGCGGTGAAGATGTGATTCTAGACATAATAATAATAATGATAATAATGATGAAACCAAACTCTGGTTTATTGTGGATTTAGTGGAAGACTTAAATGAGCCGCAGCTTCATTTGTGTTTTGGGCAACTGCTCAAAAAGAATGAAAAACATTTCATTGTGCAACCTCTCTTTAAACATCTTCATTTGAACTTTTTGACTTCTTCCTCTACTGCAGTTTTCTAAATCACCCTCTGGAGATTCTCTGTCTACCACTTTTGCTTGTGCAGCTGCAACATTGCCGTAGACAAAACCGACCCCACATTTTAGCTCTTCAATCTACCTCTCATCACTGGTTTCAGACTATGATGGAAAAGATGAACAGCACTTTTAGGGGGAATGCTGTTTTTATGACATTTATAGGGTTGCGGCGTGAATTCAAGCCTCGGGGATAGGCTGTCAGTGTGTAGTTCTACTGTAACATCCTGAGCATTCTGATGGAGAACATTTACCACAAACAACCTAAATTGTGGCGTGTGTATCTTTTGTGCCAACCCAGCAGGAGTTTGTTTTATTGTGTGTGTGTGCGTGTGTGTGTTTATTATTTTGCCACCGCAAAGCAATCTTTCTCACCACCTGTACTACATGGCCACAACAAAATAACCCAAGGTTGATAATTACAGTATTCCTTTGCTGCAGGGTCTATTGAAGGTCCGTGTCCCTTTGAGGTTATGTCATAATATTTGTACTTTCTGCGTGTGTCTGTTTGGTGTCACACGAAGCAGTCACACGCTTACCTGGAGAGATAGCATTTTCTGCTCACCATTTTCCAGTGTACTTAAAAGGGCCCTTCAAGGGCTCCTTGAACTTTATCACCAGACAGAGATGGCATTATGTTCTTATCTTAACAAACAGGGTGTGTGTGCGTGTGTGTGTGATGTGTGATGACATTAAGGCTTTATCGGTGCACATGGAGCTGGGAGCACAATGATTACAGAGCATTACAACTAAAGGACTGAGAGGTTGTGTGTGTGTGTGTGTATAAATACACACGTGTGTGCGTGTGTGTATGTAGCGCACCAAAGGTTAGCACTATTGACTGCTGCTAGTGGAGCCACTAATGGGGATGCCAGGAAGTACTTCAGAGATGATACAAGTGTGTGTGTCGGTGAAGGAGCCGGGGGTTGGGTATAGGAGGAGAAGGCCTGTGTAAGGTTGTCATTGCACATTTTTTTCAGTTTGGCAATGTGCTTATCTCACAGCAAATCCAGCATGTCCAAATTAACACTGTCAGATTTGATTTCAACACTTTTAAAGTGTCTATATGGGTCCACACCAGAGAGTGTTAATTTAACTCTTTTTGGAGAGTTGGTATGTTAACTCTGATTTAGTGTTAAACACCAAATCTCTCTGGAGTTGATAATTTAACACTTGGTGTTAAGAGTTTATATATTAACTCTCAAAGAGTATTTTAGTTTAACTACGTAAGAGTTAACTTCTAATTAATTCTAAAAAGCGGGAATTTTACTGTTCTGAACTTCTAGAAATTTCTTTTGGAAATAAACATTTACTAAAAAGACGCAATGGTTTTTGAAAAACATTTATTCTGAACTGTGCACCACAATTTCAAAACATTTTCTGAAAGATGTAACAGTGTACATGTTCTCACTTTCATTAGAATTTAGTTTATCAAAAGGTCTGACATAGGTGAGCTGGTAAATGCAAATAACAGCATTCTCATCACTTATTTCAATAAATACAAAATACAATATGCATGTCCTTCATTCATCACTTTGTGGAACTTCAACGCACTTCTGCTCTCCCCCATATTCCATCTTCACAAGCATATCCTATGTGGAGAGTGAATAAAAATTAGTTGACACTAATTAATGGCACAAATCAATTGCAGCACAGTAAAAAAAAAAAGGAATCCTTTTTGAGCCATTACTATTTTTTTACTACTACTAGTATTTTCCCAAAAGACAAGGACACAGACAACAGGTAATACTGAACTAAATGTAAAACCTCAACCTTTTTCATTTTTTACCTAAACCGTGTGCACAAAACTCTAAAGAATCTAAGTGCTAACGTAGAACTCAGTCGGGACTCGGGACGTCTGCTACTGCTGTTTGCTCGTTTTTTTATGGGAGATCGTTTTCAGGCTTCAAGTAGCACCATTATATCAACATTTCACATTCTAGACATTGTTTTAAGTGTATTTGACCAAGAAATTTGACTGAAAATTCACATGCAAGCTTTTTTTCAAGGCTGTGGTATTTGCCCGCAAACAATACCTTTCAGCTAGCTAAAACAGAATATTATGCTATCACCGAGCAACATGGCTAATGCCTTTCACACAGCTTTGTCTCAACTCCAAAGAGCCACAGAAGTAAAAGCTAATAACAATAATTGAAACAATCTTTGAAAACATGACTTACCAAGCATGGCAAACAACTCAAATATGTAGAGCAAAATGTTCTGAAACGGCTTCACTTCAGCTTCGATTGGAGCCGTGCTGGGGGCGGAGTCTGTGAATTTACTCTATTAGTGTCATAGCCCCTGTAGGAGTTCAGAGTTAAGAGGTCAAGAGTTAATGTTTCCATTGTAACACCTCCAGATTTGAAATAGAAACACTCATTTTTAACACTCGATTTTAACTACTATCATTTTACACCTCAGAGTTACATTAAAAGAATGTGACTCTACTTAGAGTAAAATTAACTCTAAGACTACTAACACCAAAACATTTAACACTTTTGAATTTGCTGTGCTGTTGCCTCTTTCTCTTTCCTCTGTTTTCCTGCTTTGTACACAAGCACCTACATACTCGTGCAAACACACACACACATAGACGCTTAATCTCACCTGCACACTCCTCATGCACTCTATGCCCTCCCAATTTTTTAAACCACTTTCAAAACATAGTTACAAGCATACAAATAGTTGAAACTTTTCTCTGTTTCCTCGAGGAAAGATATCCTTAAAAAATGCAGGGTCGTTTGTATTTGCTATTAGAGGTGGGAATCACCATACATCCCTCGATACAATATTATCACAATACTTAACGCACGATACGATATTATTGCAATTTTTTAAAATATTTAGTGATATTCAGATTCTGTACATAAAGGTAAACTTTATCAATATTCATGTTATCTAATATCAAAGTCTCACACTCAGTCTTTCTCTCATTTCAGTCAGTTTTATTGTTGACAAACTGAACGGTTTGTATTACAGTCTAGTCCAACTTAACTGAACGCAACCATCTGGTACAATTATAGCTATTCTGAACTATGCAATTTATGAAAACTATGCAGCCCATTCAGCAACTTAAGAATTTGAAAGTAAATTAAAACAAAATATAATTTTAAATTAAATAAGAAAAGTTTTAAACTTAATTAAAATAAAACATGTTTATTACTTCCAAAAAAAAAAGTTAAACACATTTGGACAGTGAAGGAATGTCAGGATTCTTGCTCAGAAAAAGGATCAACATGCTCTGAAGTCAGAGCATGTTCCAGTCCACAAAAACGTTTTTTGTAACAAAATATCGATTTCTGCTGTCCCTGTATCGATACATTATTAGCAAACAAAATATCACGATACTACACAGTATCGATTTTTTCCCCCACCCCTATTTGCTATTGGAATAAAATAATTTAATAATAAACTATATTTATATAACACTTCTTACAAGATGCATTTGTGTTGTCTGAACTGGGTTACACGTGTGTGTGGGGGTGATTTGAACTCAAGAAAACAGTGTAAGTAAAGTAAAACTAGCATGTGTGTTTTTACCGATATAAAGCAGGGCAATAGGTATTAATAAAAACAAGAAACAATAGGTTGGCGACAGTTGCCTCCAGTAGGTCTGTTTGTGGTGAAGTTTTTGGATTGCTGACAATGGCAGCAGTCTTAAAATGTCCTGATCATTAAACTCTTCTTCACATAATTCACTGAGCAAGTGCAATCCTAATTTACATTGTCTCCATACTGAAGATTGCCCTATGACTTGTGTCTTACATGGTAATTACATGGAGACATTATAAGGGCTGTGGTTTAATAAACACAAATGTTGGCACAAAAGGTGTTGCAATATCCACACAAAATTTTTAAATATGCAAATTTATCAGCTTTTTAAATAAAATAGTACACAATTTAAAGGAATTGGAGGAATCCTCAGTTTTTATCTTAAAACGGATTACTCTGTGCACTCAAACCAATTTCCATAAGGAAAGTGGCCTCGGTTTTCTCTAATTGGTTACTGGAGACCAATGTAGTATATGCTGTTGAATCTAATGCCTTCTTAATTGTTACTGATGTCAAGCCTGCTGACACACTAGATCAATCATATTTAAAATATCCCTGCACAATAATGGTGATGGTGCCAGCCATGGCGCAAATTGGCAAATCATTAGTCCTCCTGTGGTGCTCAGTGGACAGGCCGTCCTTCAAGTGAGAAACTGCTGTTTCATGTCATGATGCAAGATGTCCCAAATCAAAGGTCTAGGCACAGTCAGGGTAAATTGTACCTGCTGGCAATGATAACTATAAATGATTTTTCAAATTTGACTTTATCTGGGCAATTTATAATAGGGGACATTTCTTAACACAATTTTAGGAAAAGTCAGACGCTGAGAATTAGAGCAGTGTTGCAGATATTTGACGGAAAAAAAAAATAGCAGGGGAGAAATTTCCTAATCGTGCCGTGTTTCCAACAGAAAGAGAATGTGGCTGTAGTGACACAGGCTGCACATATATGCGTGCTCTGTGCACATAAATGAATAAGAACAAATACACTCTGATGCTGATGCAACAATAAGTACCTCATCTGGTGTATGAACTCTAATTCTGCCATTTTGAGCAGCAGCTGGTGATGCTAGTGCTTGTTCTGCTCTGCAGCCCTTGTGAGTTACTGAAATAAATCAGAATATATACTGGGGTGGTCCCCCCCACTGTCTTCCCCCGCCTCCAATTATAGTGCGTGTGTTGGAGTACACAGTAGTAGTTACCCAACTTAAGATTGGCCATGATATACCCACCCACTGATGAAAGTGTGTTGTTTAAGGATAAATAATAGAATAAGTAGGATGAAAAGAAGCTTTCTACTTCACTTTTTCTCCCATCTCTCTGCGCATAGCCTGTAATAGGATTTATGGTGTTGAAGATGTAGTAGATGTTAATACATGGTATTATCTGGGTTGAATGAAAAAGGAGAAACAGAGGGAGATGAAGCACAATAAAACCAGAAATGAAAAGGAAGAATGCAGAAAAAGTGTGCAGTGAAAAAGGACAAATGGGAATATGATCATGGTTGAGAGACTTGGAAGTGTGGGGTGGTAACAGGGAACTGATAAAAGCATGCAATGTTTCAGCAGAAAACACAGAGTTGCTGTAAGTACAGTACCCCACTTATGGCTGACAATAAAGAAGGAGGCTTGCCTACCCGAAAGCCTCTTATTGTGTATGGCTGGATGGTCACAAACAACATAGTAGCTTTTAAGAAGAACATCTGACATTTACACTGATGTGCAATGTAGTTTTTTTTCTTTGCAGAGAGTACAAGTAGTATCTAACAGATAAAAATGTCTGACTACTGAAGAATACAGTTCCAAAATAGTTTCCTTACTAAAATTCAGTTAAGTATATAATCTCATATAGTTATAAGTAAACTAGAGTCTTTTTCATATTTGAACTGTAGCAAGAGGAGAATATTGTGTCAGTCTCTGAATTAGCTTTATATAAGTTTTTATATTTAATGTGTGTACAAGAGAGAAATCAGAACAACTGAACTGTGGTTTTAACTTATGTGGTTTGGATCTTTTTCTCAGCATGGAAGGTGTTTTGACCTCCCAGAGCAGTTGCATTACACCTTATTATTTAAGAGCTTGCAGAATAGCTGATAGTTGAAGATGGCTGAAAGATGTGGCCTTTTCACTGTTGCCTTGTGGTTGCATTTTTCATATCACCTTTTTCCTTTTACTATTCTTCTTGTCTTTATCCACCCGTCCCTTAATCTCATTATCCCTTTCCCTGTGTTTTGTTATAAACAGATTCTCCTCACAGGGGTTGATGGTGTTTTGATAAAACTTCAGATTCTCAGAATATACTTGAGGGTGTCTCTCTTTTCCTCTCAGATGCAAAAGATACAAATTCTGCACTTGAACATGGTTTGCAGACTTGCAGACGGCTACGTTATCCACTTCTCACTCATCTCTGTAATCGGATCAGGTTCAGTGTCAAAAAGTCTCCCTCCCACAGGCCCAGCAGGAAATAGAGGACTAAAATGATTTGATAATTGAGAAGGCAGAAGATGTAATATGTCTTTAGGGTCAGTTGATCTAATATGTGAGCTTTGCTTTAGTTTCAGGGCACAGTGCCTTGTGAATTTGATTTTTTGCAGAAGGCATTTTGCCTCCATGTTGTGGTTAATAACTTATTTATCAAGCAGCCTACATGCTCTCTGATCAAGAGCATAGTGGGAGGTTCTTGTTGTAAATGAAGTGTGTAATTGAAATTCTAAATGAGATTGTTTAGTTTGTCTCAGTATGCTGTACTCATTAGATGTAATACCCAGGTATACGCTGAAATAGCTGCAGTGTAAGTGTGGCCATTTTAGCACCACACATGCACAGCAGCCCCGATGTTTTTGAACTTTATTACGACCTGACAGAGGTGCATGAAAAAGCTCAAATTATCAGGCATTAAACCCACCAGTTTTTGAGTGCAGATTATTTGTCATTTTAGACCGCACCTGTGTGTCAATAGTGAGGCTAATATTCCAGTGCAGTTACTGCTAGTCATACGCATTTCCTGCTGTGCACTCTGTCCAGCTGGTGTAAATGTATCTGAAGTTGACCATTTTAAATGACATTTTTAAGACAGCTATGGAAAATATCATGATCTGATTCCCTGGTTTTGTCCAAAATTCAGGTGAAAACAGCTTTTGACTGAGGTATAAGTGACAAATGAAAGGTTAAACTGCATTTTTTTATTCCAGTCCTTCTGAAGACCAATGAGAACCTGAAAGTGGACTTTATGTTACTCTAGTCATGTAATTCTTGTCAGTTAGAAGTAAAAGCCCCTTATTATGTGAGGCACATGGAGTACAGTTATAGCTGAGAAAATAAGTCTCATCATTGTCTTGCTATCTGTTCCTGCTTGACAATGGCATGTCTCCTGCTATGGGGAGCCAAAAAGTCTCAAAAAGCTGTGTCTTTTAATCCAAATTCTGTCCTCCTGCATGAACAGGCCTGTTTGCTACAGCACACAGCATGCAAACAACAAAATACTGCTGTGCTAATGCTTTCACTAAAGAGTACTTATAACACAAAAAATGATCTAACAATTACTGTGTTAAAATGTTCCTAGGTGTACATACTGAAAGCTAAGTGGCATTAAAACAAGCACAATTTACTGAGAAGAGCTGTTTAAGTAAATGTAGAGGAGTAAATGTAACCTATTACCACCCACCTCAGGCACAGGCCGCAGCTGTTTAGAGTTGGTTTCCTGTGAAAACACAATGAATCAGCACAAGGTCACATGCTTTCCCATCCATTTATTTTGATAACCCAAATGTGACTTTTATCTTTCAAGTGTTTTTATTTTAATTCCACACGGTATAGATTTGCTCCTGTACAGATGCCTCATGTTGGAGATGAACTGTTGTCTTTTGACAAGGGTAATTTAACACAAAACGACTACCCTCTGTCTTTGGAAGTAAAAGGCATACTGTAGAGGTTGTTTACTCTGATCAAATCACGAAAGACACGTTGAATTTATCTGTCAAAATTATTTTAACTACAGAGCAACTTTGACAGGGTCAGTTAATTTTAAGTTGTGTCAATAAAATGTGAGCTCAGTAACTTAATTTCACAGCTGACATTGTTTGCTTACATCATTTTACAGTACTTAAATGGCCTTATATCCTTATAAGTTAAAGTCTTTTCATTATTTGAAACTGAGGAGAAATTAAAGTTTGTAACAATTACCAATCCTACTGTATGTCAAGGTCTACAGAATTAACTGTAAAGCGTGAGTGAGGTCATCTCCTCCAGCTGAAAACTTTAACATATGTTTCAACCCATGGAGACCACATCAGATGTGTAACTGAGGACCACAGCTGCTGCTGCTCTCACCATATACAGCTGGTTATTCCCTTTACTTGCTCAAACACCAGCCCTTCATTCCATGACACCAATATGAACTCTTTATTTCTCCCCATTGGTAATTGCTTAAGTTCATGTTGTAAGGTTATTACATGATTATGTATTCATTACTAATTCAGAATGTGACTTTCCTTGACTCCATATGCAAACGTGTTATTTTTTTTTCACAGAAGTGGATGTTCTCTGGTTATATTTGGAGCAGAAGGAATAACACATGTGAAATCATAACTTACATACATCTGTACTGTAAATACTATTTACAGTTAGTTAGCATAAGTTATCTTTTGTCCTAGCTTTAAGTTTGGATAAGTAATACATTGTCACAGCTATAAGTAGCAGTAAACGTCTTTGAAACCATGACATTAGGATTTGATGTTCACTAAAAACTGTCATGTTAACCATCTATGGTTGGTTAACACAGCACTACCAAAAAACAAAACAAAAACCATGACTGTACTATGAGTTCGGACTTCCTTTGCATTTAAAATTGTTGCTTCACAGTCGAGAAGCAGTTTGTCAGCCACTCCTGGTGAGTTGCCATCTTCAGAGCAACTATGTTAAGTCCGTCAGTTTGTGATTGAGTGGATTAAAGCTATTAATTACAATCAATTTGTTTGGGATAATTAGGTAATTAACTGTGATTAATCAATTGCAAATATGTTGCAGCAGATTCACATTAAACAGAAAGTCAAATTTTGAAATTTCTCCACAAATAGTGACATAGTTGCTGCAGGACAGCAACTGAACTGTAAAGTGACGTTTAGCAACCTTGCTTTTATATAGAAATACCACCAGAATACAAACACTTAGCAACCAAGGGAGTCGAGTCCACTATTACAAAGTCCCATATGTATGACGCTCATTGAGGCAGACTGACTCAAATTGATTGATGTTCGCAATCTGTCTGTGTTTTTAAATTAGACAGCACTTATTTGAAAACCTTCCCCAGCCTGGCTGAGAGTTATTGCAGTTACTCTGAGCTGAACAGAGTTTGTTTAGAACCAGGCTGCTTCCCAACAGGTGACCCATTTAATCGCCTTGTGATTGAAAGTGGTTATCCAGAGGTTAAGAGTGTTGCATAGTCAACCTCTGGATGAACAGTCGGTCACTGCAAGTGCTTTCAATCAGTCACTGAATGCAAAAAAAAAGAAAAAAAAATGTAATCCCTGGGCAACCATTATTTTTTTTCTACTTGCAATGAGGATGCTGTACTATATTAACTCTACTGAGACTGAGCCATGAAGGGGACCTTCAAGCTAAAGTATTGGTTATTTTTTATTTTATATTTTTTGTGCAAGTTGAGACGTCATATTTTAAATTTCAATGTGTTTTGTTCACAAGCCATTGATGCAGATACTACATATACTTATATACACTAAGTAAGTGTAGTCTTTAATGAGGCACAATGAATGAAGCTCAATTTTTATTGTTCAGCTGGGGAGATGAGTAGAAGGTAGAAGTATTTAATATTGTCTGGCCTTCTTTTTGGGACATTATGCTTTCAGTTTTTTCAGACAGACTTTTCCGCTGCCTTTTGGCTTTTTGGTGCAGGGTTAGGGCTCTCACTTGCAGCAGCATCACTACTTTCTTTGCTACACCTGGAAGTAAAAACCTTTCACTATCTGCGTTTTGAAATTCATATGTATTTAGCATAAACCTGGTGTTTCAAAATTAATTCACTTGTGTTCTGTTCTCTTCTGCTTTGTTTTTCTCTGTACTCACTTGAACTCCTCGCAGTTGAGCCAGTGAGCAAATGCTGACAAGGATCTGGCGAACAGTAAATAAATAAAGTAAAGGGCTATTCACTTCACCCAGTTTTTGTGTCGGCTCTTTGCTTGATTTTTTACAATTTCTTAAGGACATGACTTTCAGATACAGATTCACCTGCTGTAGATGCTGTCGCTTCTTCTTTTGTCCTATGATTGAGCCGTTTTCACATTTTTTTTAGGACAGACTACAAACCATGCTGCCAAGCATTTGGCTAATAGGTGTTTGGAAATCACCTTGTGCGAAAATACTGTTTTATTCCTGTCTGTTATCTGTGTGATTTTTTTTTGTAGATTCAACAAAAGATATGGGAACACATGATGTGTATTTGTGTCTGCTAGTAACAAAATCTCTCAAAAAAAAAATGTCCAATAGAAAAACTCATAACTCAAGCTCAGGGAAACACCTGAGAACAGGGAAGCTGTGCTTTAACACTGTAATTAACACTGCCCCCCAAATATCACTGGCTTTCCTTTGCCACCCTTTGAGGCCATCGGCAGATCCTCCTGTCTCAGGAAAAGCAGGGCCATCAAAAGCAGGTGACCCGTTGCACCCCGCTCACCACTTGTTGGACCTGCTGCCCTCTGGTCGGTGCCTCAGGTCAATCAGCTCCCACACTTCCAGACATTCGGACTGTCAACAAACACTATATCACTTGAAGTTCAGATTAGTCTTTTAGTCTATTTTTAAACACTAAAAAATTAAGTTGACCTTTAATACCAAATTTTAATGTATTGTTAACACGACTCCACTCTACACCCCTGCAAGGCTTTCTCAGAATGTATTAAAAAAAATCGAGCTATTTGTTTAGAGACAGAGTGATGATATGCACACAAATAATATGTGTTACCTATTTGGTGGAACTGATAAATTAAATTAAAACAAAAACAAAACAGAAAAACAGAGTCCTTTGAAAATGGTCAGGTACACGACTGGACTGAAAATAAAATTAGTTCCATAATTCCATAGTTGCTAATATTTTTTAATAGAGTCCAAAAAAATAAAAGGAACCTTTGAAAAGAAGGAAGCTTGTGAGCTGAACCAAGCTTTCTGTAATAGCCACTTTTCTACTATAACTTGAGAGACAGAGGAATATTTTATATAGGTTGTGGACATAAATAGTGATGTGTGAAATGAAAAGACCACACCCCATTTTCTGCTGTACTCCAAGAGAAAGCAGCTTATAAATCATTTAAAGTCCTATAACAATATAAAGAACAAGCACAAACACACACACACACACACACACACACACACACACAAACACACATGTGCATAGACAAATATGTACCTTGGGCCTATCAAGACAGCTTATTCTATTTGTTCCAGTCATTGATCCGTTCATATCTAAATGTCAGGTTGAATAGACATCGTCATATTTGCTGGTGGTGGTTGTGGTGTATGCGTGCAATTGTACGCGCACGCTGTGTTGTGCGTGTGTTATACAATCTCTCTGTGGATTCAGCAGTGCTTGGATCTGTGGTCAGATCAATAAACCGAAAGGCCGACAAGCACACGCATACAGTGCCCGCAAAGTCTCGTGTGCTCCGCTGTGCACACACAGACACACACCAACACACACAGTTTGAGGATGATAGATGCCTTCCATGTTGGCCCTGCTACTCCTTGCCGTCACAACACATACTTTTGCAAGACCTTTGCTGTCCTAGCCTTACATTGTACAGTATGTCAGAGGTAAAAGAAAGACAGAAAGTGAGAAAAGAAAGAGAAAGCTGCTGCTGAAAAAAAACCATCTGCAGACAACATTTAACAAAGGTGAATGACTGTGCTGCTCTTTTCTCCCCTGTTTTCATAAAAAAGCAAGTGATTGATCAGCAATGGCAGTTTCTTGTGCAATTAGATGGTGAACAGTGCGAGATCTACTCAAGATGACAGCTGTGTGCGGGAGAGAATTATTCAAATAGGATTTCCAAAGAGACAATAATCATTGAAATACTCTCACACACACTCTCACACACACAAATTAATACTCACACAGGCATAGTCACATTGTGTAATGTTTAGTATCTCTGTGTCTCTTCCACCTACCGCTCTGTTTTCACAATGCATGCACAACCGTTATAGGCTTTTTAGTTCATTGGCGTGTGACCGCAGCTTGATCAAACTAATTAAACAGTTATGGTCGTGATTTAGAGTCATTAGTTGTTGGGAAGAATCGCACAGGTCTTACACCCATGTGATTCATGTCACGTTTCTCAAGCGCGTTCAGCACAAAGAAGGCTGTTTTCCTTTGGCAGCGTGTACTGTAAATACAGTAAAAGCCACAGTTATAATTATTTGTTATTTAGTTTGTGTTTTAAAATTTGGATTGTGTCTTAACTATGGCCTTGGAAATGTATTAGTTAATTAACTAGTAAGAACCAAATTGATTGGTTGCTTTAAAGTTGCAACCTTTGAGGCTATTACATATATTTATATAATTTTCATAATCACCAAACTTTTCATTGACCCCCTCGTGACCCACAGATGACAAGACCACTGATCCTGGAAGGAAATGCTTCAACATAGAATAGAGGTGATCGCTCAGAACAGATTTAAATTGATTTGCAGTGACCCTTTCCTCTAAGGGGACAAGTTGGTCCAAACAATGCCAGCAAAATGCTCACCGCAGCATAAATGAACTACACGATCTATATAAGGGTTTCAGTTTTTCTCTTTTAATTTGCCACCCATCTACACAGTTTATGCCTGTGTGGTCTGATTGTTTTTATTGGATAGTGTTTTTTACGAAAAAAAAAAAAAAAGGATTTGTCACTTTTATATGTCATGGTCCTGGGTCCTTTTGACCCAGCGTTTTGTGTTTTCCATTAGTGTGATTGTTGGTTCTGTTCTTCCTCTGTTTAGTGTTTACTCTGTTCTGCTCATGTATTCCTGTGTTTAGTCCGCGTTTCTTAGTCTGTGTCCTTGCATGTGTAAGTTCCTGTTTTATTGTGAAAGTCTGTGTTTAATGTCAGTGTGTTCTGTTTACGTTTCCCCTGCCTCGTCAGCTGTGATGTATTCCAGGTGTGTTCCCCTCCCGTTTCCCATCCCCTGATTCCTGCCGTGTGTATTTATAGTGTGTGTTACCTCGTCCTCGTGCTGGTTCGTCTGTGTTGTTTCCCCTCAGTCTCCCTGTGTCTCTCCGTGTATTTCGCCGTACCTCCCTGCATCTTAGTTTCTGGTTTGTTTTGTTAGTTTTACCCAGTTTAGGTTTTCCAGTTTCATTTTCACCCACCATTGCTGTTTGTACCCACTCCTGTAAATAAATACTCACCTGCACCAGAGCTGCCGCCTTTTGGGTCCTTTTCTACAAACTCCACACGTCTGCCACACCGGACGTGACATTATAACTACAGGTTTTCAGACACACCGAAGTCTTGAAAACACAACAGTTACTGTGTGTTAGCAAACAGCTGTCTGTTGCTTGTGTAAAAGGTATTTATGTGTCTTGTGTGTCTGTTCTCTACATACACAGACATACAGTAAATCAGGATACACAGTATTATTTCCCAAAGGCACTATCTAACATGACAACTTAGTGCTTCATTTATGACTGTCATATCCCAGATGCAGACATACATGCATGTCAGGCGAGTTTTTGTCGCTACATGACAAGCAGGTATCACAAGAGGAGGACAACAGGATCTAATGTCAAGATGATGTATTTGGGTGAATGTGGTGTGGGACACCATTTGAAATTCAGTTATGTACACAAAAAAGAGGCTTAACATTAGAAGTCTAGTGTGTTAGCACTGTAATTGCTGAAGTCTGTTTGCTTTGCTCCGTGGATTACATTTTTGGCAGCGCTCAGGCTGAGCACAGTCATAATGCACCACCCTTTGCTTGCCATCTTGTCTTTTAGCACAGTACGCACAGACGTGCTTGACATCAAGACACACAATCTCAACCATGCATCATGCATAAAGCACACTGTGGGAGTAATGTGGGTGAGGTGCTGACATACGGCAGTTACTGTATGTTTCGGGGAAAAGTGCTTCAGTTGGTGTGTGCTAAATGCTTATTTCATGCACAGGGAGGCTGAGTAGCGGGCTGAATAAATGGGGGTAATGGGTTAGTAAAAGCTGGCTGCAGTTTTTATATGTTTTGTAACTTAGATTTGAAAACAGGAAGAGTCGCTGAAGAAGGAGCAAGTTAATGATAGATGACTATGTAGAAAGTATCCCTAGCTTGATCTGACAGTGAGACAACCATGCTAATCAAAACCAAAAGTGGGAACTAGAGAGACTCCCAGCTTTGGTAATAAACAAACTGGAAACCATTCATATGAATGCAACACAGCAGGATTGTTTTACTGTGTATAATTTAGATTTAATAGATTTTAATTCTGATTCTGCTTTTTGAGTCCTGACTCTGATTTCCATCATAATATTTTAAGCAAGAAAATAAACCCTGCCACAAATATAACTTTATTTGATTAACTAAGCATTCTCAAATCACTGGGTAGCTTAATTTTCCAGCAGCACAGTGGCTGAGCAGATAAGTAGATGTGTCACGGTCTGCCGGGGCAAGCCGTGTGGTAACTATTTAGGACCCAGAAGCGGTAGCTCTGGTGCAGGTGAGTATTTACAAAAGAAAATACAACAGAAATGGCGCAGGTGAAGTTGTAACAGAAAACCTAAACTGGGCAGACTAACAAAACAAACCAGAACAAAGATGCAGGGAGGTCTGGGGAAATACACACAGAGAGATGGAAGGAGAAACGCAGGGAGACCGAGGGGAAACAACACAGACGAACCAGCAACGACTAAGACAGAAGACACGACTTAAAAACACTCAGAGAACACAGGGAGATTACACACAGGTGGGGGACACAGCTGGGAGTGATTAACGTGACGAGACTAGGGAGGCAAACTGAAAACACTCACATAAGACGCAGACCTTCACAATAAAACAGGAAACACACACACGCAAAGACACAGACTAGGAAACGCGGACTTAACACAGGAATAGATGGGCAGAACAGAATACACTAAACAAGAGGAACAACAGAACCAAAATCACTAATAGAAAACACAAAATGCTGGGTCAAAAGGACCCAGGATCATGACAAGATGATTAAAAAAAAGCTGGAAATATCATTGATACGAAAATATGGAAAATAAAAAAGATGAAGTGAAACACTGGTTACAATGCATTGTGTCACTCCATCAGTTTTTAAACTTCTTTATCTGTCTCTTTGTTTCTCTTTGATCTGTTCATGTTTTCCTAAAGTTTCTCTTCTGTTCTAGTCCAAGTGTCTTTCATATTATGATTCCAGGTGGAATGAAGGGTTGTAGATAATAACAGTAATCACAGACCCCTATGTCCACACTCAAGCGCAGATCGGCACACACATGTGCACGCACAGGAACATAAATTAATTACAGTAATCAAGAAACACACTTGGATGAACCACAGCGTTCATGTGTGTGTGTGTGTGTGTGTGTGTCAGTAGGTGCATAATCATATAGCACATCTTGCTTTCCAGACAAGTAATGCAACAGGGGCTGGTCTGTGAAAGAAGAAGAAGTAGAAATGGATCACTGTGGTTGTGTTTATAGATTTTTTTTCTTTGTGTGGCTTTGTATGTGTGTTTATAAATTCACAGCTTGTGCTTGCATGTTTAAATGTGAAGTTGGATATGCCTAGTTTGGAGGGTTGGCTGTAGGCTGTTTGCTTGATTTGATCACAAATAGTGCATGAAATTAAATGACACAACTAATTTTTAATTTAGAGCACTTTATTCAATAACAGTACCCACTCTCTCACTTCAGGCATCATACCACTGCTTTTACATTTGTAACCTCTCACACACAGTGCCCCACTATACAGGGAATATACAGCAGTCTGTAAAAGAAGTCGTATATCCTTGTTTGTTTGAACAGTTGTCTAAAATGTGTTGTATAGGTTCATATTTATTATGCGTGTGCATTAGCATAACGTGTGTGAGTAAAATATTAGCAATACACCCTCTTTTGTCAAGTCAGACCTCTGTGTGAGCGGCAAACCCTGACACTTGTGTGTCAAGCTAAACCATTTGCCAAAATCAACAATTTCTCTTTGTTGTACTCCTTCGGGAGTGACGGGTGAGCAGAGGTCATTTGCAGGATCAAAACGGTGTTTGGCTGTCCCATGGCCGCTTGATAAACACGTACAAGACTGGTGTGCGCTGTAGCATGATGTTACAGATCAGTCTTAGTTCTTTGTGTGTGCTTTCAGACTTTGAGAAAAGGCTTACTTATATTGACACTGGGTGATTGGATTTGTCTCAGACCACGGAGCTGGTTTTAGTGCGATCTTCTGACTTCAGAGAAGAAGAACTGTGGCGAATTGAAGCTTTTGTGAAGGTGGTCCGAGAGGTCACAAGGATTTCTTTGCTATCACTAAAGGAATGATGCCCAGGTGACCCCCCCCCCTACCTTCCTCCATTGGTGACACGAAGGCTGTGATGTTTTGTAAGTGTGTGTACATCTGGACAAATACACAAGGGCAAACACACAGACAAACTAGCCTCGGGACTTAGCAGCAGTAATTGTTGTAGCTGTGGGTGTTTGGTTCTTGTGTGTGTATGAGTGTGAATATGTGTGTGTGTGTGTGTTTGTCTGAGACAGTGTATTGAACAATTCCAACCCCTGAGGAGTCATGTCTAGTTCTATGAATCTTCCATTTCACTAATTAGCTTAAAACATCTGTCCATACGGATGCTAGAGGGAGGTCATAATGGGAAAAGTGGAAGCACTTACTACAGAACCAGCAGTAGTTGCGTACAAGCAGCGACACCAGACAACCACAAAACTGAAACCGCTGACAGGTGAAGATCATCTATTAGCTCATTACAAAGTAATATTCTGCTGTAAAAACTTTATTTGTGGTGTACTTCCTGGCTTAGCAATGTTGCAGTCCAAGCACATACACTTTCCCATGATCTTGAATAAAATATCAGATTGAAGTTTTTCATATTTAAAAAGCAGAAATTTTGCAAGCAATCCCCCTCAAATACTCATAATTAATACCAAGAGAGAGGACTGCAAAAAAGGACATTAAGCCAGAAAGAGAGCTGACGAGAAAAGTTGAGTTTGAGAAACCTGTGTTGTCTTTCTCCCCTCTCCTTTTTGCCTTTATCGCTGCCCACTCATTCAATTTTTCAGTGGAGATAAACAGAAACATTGTGACAGGACAAAACGACAAAAACCACATTACTTACATTTCAGATCCCGTACATAGAGGGAATAAGTGAAAGTAGAAGGGAACAGAGGTTCTGACAGAAAAAACAAAAATTAAGAAAAATATTGTGTCTTACAGCTCAGTCACTCTGCTCCCCGCCTTACACCATGTCTGTGTCGAAACTATGTTTTCTGTCGAGTGTTTTACAGCAGCCTTCTGTGTTATAAGTTTTATGGCGATTCGGTGGGAGATTAAACCATTATTAGCCACACACCGCCACCCTCTCCAGCTGTTGCCTTTTGTTTAAAAAGTGTTTTATGACGTGATGCGCTATAGTCACCTAGACAATTATAGCTAATGATAATATGAGTGGCACTCTATTTTTACTCTGGGATTGAAGGGAGAAGGGCTGAGAGCGAGCGAAGAAAAGGAGTAGGAGCAGTCACAGAGTGAGAAGTGAGTAATTAAAGCCCGATGATGGGATGAGAGGTGAGGGGAGAGCAACAATAAGAGAACAAAAATTAGAGGGTGGTTCTGGGAGGATGAAAATGAGAGACAAAAGAGGTAAAAAGCAAAGGTGAGTGTTTTTGACAGAAGAAAGTCAAAAGCAAGGTAAGAACCCTTTTAACAACCCTCTGATCTCTGTTCAGTCTGTTCAGTAAATGTTTAATTTTGCAGTCCACCATGACATTGCTTAAGATGCATGGGGTTGGCCATGACTCAGGTTTTAGAGCAGGCTGTCCACTAGTTATGGGGTTGGAGGGCTGATCGCCCTCATGTGCCAAAGAGTCCCTGGGAAAGATACTAAACCCCATGTTGCTCCTGAAAGCAGGTAAACACCTCGCCAGCTCCAGCCCTTTGCCAGTGTGTGAATGGCTAAATGAGAAACACATAACAAAGCTCTTTGTGGATCCTAGCAAAGGGTAAATGGGATATAAATATAGTATAATATATAAATGCTAATAAGTGCAGACTCTTTACTGTTCCCGTTACCAGTTTCTTCCTTTTCCCATCACATAATTGTCTTTTTTGGGGTGTTTTGTTTTTTTCTGCCAGTGATGCAAACCTCGAGCATTTATCTACCACAACTGAACTAATTGCTAGTAAGTGTAATGTGATTACTGACTTTGGTAAAAGTAATGAATTAGATTACTGTGTTAAAGACAAAGCTAATTAGATTAGCTTCAATAGATCAATACCGAATACACCAAATACTAATGAGAAGTCTGTTGTTTTATTCAAACACACACACACACTCACACACGCACAAACAAAAATATCTACTTATCATGTCATTGATGTCCTCATATCATATGTCATTGTTAAATGTGATCACAGACGAATAACACACACTCTCTCACACACACACACACACACACACACACACACACACACACACACACACACACACACACACACACACACACACACAAAGAACTGTTACTGCTATATATAGCAAAGCAAATTAGTCTTTTAATAGAAATGTACGATATGTGCAAATGTACTGCAGGTATGTCTGAAGGTTTAGCCTTGACTGTAGTACTGTTCTCTCTCTGTTCTCTGCTGTAGACAGCCCTTTTCCAATGTGTCCTCACTGCAGCGTTTAACATTTGTGTAGCTGCTGGTTAGATAGACACATATAAATATTTAAGTTGCACTTCATGGAGACTGTTTTGTTTTTCTCTAGGCTGAAAAACACACAATTCTGAGGCATTTTTTGTTTGCCCCTGCTATTGTCTTGTGTTATTCGCACACACAGAGATCACTGCAGGAGGAAAAGCGAATGAAATCCCCTCAGAAGTTTGCTTAAATTGTGTAAACTGATAAAATACTCGATGTTGAAGTCTGTATTCGGGTCACACACAGGCAAGCATGACTACATTTGCATGTGTTTGAAAAGATTTTTGACTGATACCTTGAGCACCTTTGATAGAAATTCTGTGTCGAGCTTCACACCTTCACGCTTCACCGTTGCAGCTTTCCACTAAATTGTTTACCATCATATTCACACTTTAGAAGTCATGATTCACAATGACAGTAGCATTTATATGAAAGTCTGTAATAATTTATTTTACTGTAAATCATAAAAAGCCTGACCACTGTTGCCTTTGTTGGTCACAGAGATTAAGCGCAATTTAAAAAGAAAATGTTGTGTCTTGTGTTTTCTTAGGTGGTGGAGACAAACCTGGTGGCCTTCGATTGTCACTGGATCCTGATTAACGAGGTGAGAGCCATGACAGTGATTTATGTATCATGTACTTTGTATGCTTTGTGTTGAGCTTGTTCTTTTATTTATTCTGTGAATACTTCTGGCTGTAGATCCAAATCCCTTTTTTGACTCCTATCTTTTGGATATTTGAGAGAAAACTTGGCTCTTTTTGTTTCACATCAGTTTTTACAAAAACACACATGCCATCGGTGTATGACCTTTAAAAGTTCACAATCAGTTCTAGTTCAATGCTTTTTTGGATTAACAGTTGTAGACAAGCCCAAACAGTTCACAAAGTCAATTTCCTGTTCCTCGGAGTATACAGTTATCACCCTGTGTATTTCTCTCATCCGTGTTCATGATCGCTGATCAGAGTGAGTGCTGGTCATAAGCGAAACATAATGAAACTTTAATGCTGGCTGTAATTTCCTATTAATTTTGAATAGGAGCCGATCTTTGATCTTGCTTCGCGAGAAATGCCTTTTAGAAAAACAGCAGAATTAGCTACATTTTTTGCGTGTGCGTGTGCATGTTAGGGGGTGTATGTGCAGTGCAAGCAAATGGAGTGTGTCTTGGTAGCCTCGGGCATTACAATGAACTTGCAGGGCACAACAGGGAGCCCATTCTGCCACACACTAAAACACACACAACCATATACACAAGCAGATACATCGGAGAAGAGCAAAAAGCAGTGTTCACTATGGGAACAACAGAAAGTAAAGCAATGTGGGACAAAACAAGAAAATATATCTAGATGCTTGAGTGTACTGTAGTTTCTCTCTTTTTCTCTCTCTTCCATTTTCAAGCCTCTAACTGTAACACAACACTGCTGCTAACTGCTGCTAGTCCTATTATTTGCTCGGTTATGCAAAGAGAGTGTTTCTCTTCATGCATTGGAATGCATGACATCCATTAATTCCGCAGGACAGCCAATCTTCTTTTCTTTGATGTTTTGTGGAGATTTTGAGACTTTGAGGCTCCAGTAACCCTTACAATCTCCCCCAGTACCTTAGATAACCCCTCAACTTTTTTTAATTTATTTATTGTATTTTCTCACTTCAACAGAGTGGAGGAAACCAAGGGAGCCCTGGTTTTTATTCAACATGATTGTTCAGATGTAAAATGTGAATAAATCAGACAAAAACAATGACTCTTAGTTAATTACTTCATACAGGGCTTTTTACGTCACTTAACTGCTAAATAAAATAGAATGCATATCATAATGTCCATTTCCCATGTACCATTAGGGATTTTGACAAAAAGTTGCTTTTTTTTTTTTTTTACAAGATGTCTTAGTATATTTTGTTTTTCTGATGGCAGTAACAAGCAGCCTGTGAAGAAGACTATCATTATTTAAATGCCTGTTCGGCTAAATACGGATTCAGCGGCCTAATAAACTATACTTTGCTTTCAGTCTGAGTTCTTGGACCAGTCACATAAATGTAGGTTTCTGTTACAAAAAAAGCAAAGATGGGAACACTGGTGAAGTCTTGAAACTGTAAGCTGTCATCTGGCAACATTCTAGCCTTTTATTAACTGCTTAAAAATTCTAAACAAAGACTGGTCCATGGCACAGCTGTTCTGTTTTCCTGCCTACAGCAAGAACAGGATAGGTCTATATAAGAGCATGGCTGCATGTTTTACATCTAAAACCAAAGTGGAAATGTTTGGCCATAATGCTCAGTGCCATGTTTAGCGAAACACCACACCACAAATACCTCATAACAACTGTCAAGCACAGTGATGGAGGAGGGATGTTTTGGGTTGTTTTTGTGACCTCACAACAAACCCCTTACCCATCTCCTTACTCTTCGTACAGCTTTAGAAATGGCTTATAACCTTTTCCACATTGATAGATGTGGAAAAGGCTTTGTTTTTCATTTGTTCCTGAATTTCGTGGGATCGCAGCATGATGTCTGGCTTTTAAGAAACTTTTGGTCTACTCCACTTTGTAAAGCAGATCCTATTTTAGTGATTTCTTGATTGAGAACAGTGGCAGTAATCAGGCCTGGGTATGACTAAAGAAATTGAACTTAGCTTTCCAAAGATGTCACACCAGAGGCGGGCGCAATCACTTTATCATACAAGGCCATGGAGGTTTGGATTTTTTCCCCCCGTAAATAATAAAGACCTTCATTTCAAATGTTATCTTTGTCAAATATTTACATTTCTTTGATTATCTGAAATATTTAAGTGACAAACATACAAAAAAAACCAGGAAATTAGGAAGGGGCCAACACTTTTTCACACCAGTGTGTGTAGTAGATAAAACTGCGTTTCCAAAGAACAGATTGGAATGAATGAATGAATCATTAGGTGATGATAAGATCATGAATATGTTTGAAGCACCGCAGCTAATATAGATTAATTCTCTACAAATTGCGTAATCATTAGCTATTCTTTTTGTACTGCCTGTGGTTTGTTACTAATTATAAATTCATAAGCAAAACTCAAGTAGCTGCTTGTTAGTTATTTTAAAAAAAAGATAATCCTTTACTTTGAGGGTAGCAAAAAAGCATGGTCAGGCACCTATGACTTTAAAAAAAGCTAATTTCTAAGCTATTTCAGACTTTTGTGAATGACAGAGCTTCTTTGTTTCCTATATCTCCTTCTCTCTCTCACACACACACAGTTTTTTATGATAAAAATCAATGCTTACCAAGTCTCCCTGCATAAAATTTAAAGATCAAGACAAAAATATAGTCATAGATTTCTGTGATGCACACACTATATTCCATTGGCCACATGCAATGGTTCAGAGGGTGTTTAAAATAGATGAGCGGTTAAAATATTTTGTCATATAGAATGTCCTCTTGTACTTCTTCTGTGGAGAATGAATATTCCTATGTGTGAAAGTCCTCTCCATCCCTGTAGATTATTATGGATGAGAGGGTACTGTATGGTTGTCATAACTGTGCTTTATCTACAGCCAACAGTCAGACAGCCCCACTGAGGGGGAGTTCACAGTTCATAATTGATCATCCTTCCTTTACCCATCTCCTTTGCTCTTCTCAGGAGAAGAGGATGAGGGGTGTGGGGAGAAGAAGTGATAAGAGATGTTCATAACTTCTCTTTCTCTCTGTTTGCCCCTTACATTTTGGAGGATAACTCCACTATTGACCCCGCTCATTCACAATTTCCCCATTATTCGTTATTCTTGATCTTTTCTGTGATGTTCACACCCGTTTCCGTTTTGTTCTTCTTTCGCTCCATTCGTCTGTCTCTTCTGCCTCTCAGAGGAAAAATGGATAGTAATAAGATGCTTTGAGATTAGCATTTTCTGTCAATTTGGAGCTTAACACGTCACTATGAAAGCCATGTAACTGGAACTATTCGGATTTTCTTTTTTTTTAAATATAATTGCTGGATTATGAGGTCTTGTCCAATTTAAGAACATTCTACAGACTTTCGCATAATTGAACCCTATTAAAGCCTACTGTGTGGTGGTTAGTTTCATTTATTGTTCTTGGAAACAGATTAAGGATACAAAGTGACTCTAACTTAAGGCTGCAATCTCAGCTAAGTTAAAGAACAATTTTATTTGCTGCTCCAGAAGGACTTGCTGGGAGAGAATGAGTCAACATTTGTGCATACTGTGTCCACAGCTTGAAATTGCTCGCTTTGACTTCAGCTATCTCATACCCTTGTTGTTAATAAGTGGCTACGCCGAAACTGTCGGATCGTTGTTTTTTTTTTTGCCTTGTTGAAGGAAAACGTGGCACCTCTCTTATCCACCTTTCCCTGCATGGCTTGGAAATCTGAATTAGAACACATTTGATCATAATTTTGTCCTTGCTCCTGCCTCATAACTTGTCTGCATAGTGTTGGTGTGTTGTGCGTTTGCAAATTGAATGGATTTGGTTTACAGAGTAAACAGCTCATGATGAACTCCAGAAATTAGGTTTAGGTCATTCTGGCTGTCATGACTGACCTAGTGTGTTTAGTTTGAGGTAGCTGGCCTTGGTGTGTAGAATTTAAGCCCACAACACTGACATAAGGACCAAATGATATTGTAATTAAATGCTAATCTTTAAGAGGATTAAAAGGAATGAGTGATAAAACAATCTCACCTTTGTTCAGTGGTTGGTTAGGACTAAAAGACTGAGTAAGTAATTTGAAACTAGACAAAAATGACGATGGGCATGAAAGAGGGAATTAAAGAATTAAAATTTTGAGCTGGTAATTAGATAATGAGCAGTAATTATTTCATGGATGTTTCAGGGTCATTGTTGTAAATCCAACTCGAACCTCACCCCTATTTTAACTCAGTGTTGTGGAGACATTTAGCGTTGGTCTTATAATGTTTTGATTGAAGAAGTCCATGAAAGGTTAATGGTTAGTGGCCTGAGGGAAGGTTGGGGTAAAGTGAAACTCGTGAAAAAGAGCGAAGTGATTATACGAGGTTAATATCAACTGTGTAGCAGTACCCTCTCCTTCCCGAGACTCTTGGGTTGTAGATGAGAGCATGTGTGTTTCTTCACGCCAGTCTACTGTATGTGCATCCATGTGTCATATTCATTTTGTCTTAGCTGTTAAAAGGCTAACAACTTTCAGAGCACTGAAAGTCACACTGGGTGATGTCACTTTAGTTTATCCCCAGGGAGATCCAGACAAAGAGCCAAACAGAACATGACAAAGGAAGAGGGACAAATCCCTGTTTAGAGGGCAAACCTCAAACCTCCCAATTAAGTGTGTCTTTGTCTCTGTTTTTGCTGTGTGTTGGTTCATCTATATTTGTTTGCATTTGATCCTTTGAGTGGTGCACTCTGGATAATTTTTGTCTACCAATCTTTCTTTGCATGCCCTTGACGGCCTGCTGTGCATCTTAATTCTCTTTCGGCCCACAAATCTGCCTTTTTAGCAATTTTCAGCATTTTCTCTCTGCTCTGGATCTTCTTTTTTTGTTGGCTTTGTAATTCAGTCCCCTTCAGGGTTTTATGTCTTCAGCTGTTTGGGATTTTTGCCACGTTTTCGCCCCTAAGCCAGCAAACGGATTCCTTACTTGGACTGTTTAGAAAGTAGATATTTCAGAGCGCAGAGTGTTAATGCAAGGTTAAACATGTTAAGTTGTTTGAGTAATTTGTCAAAGTATAAATTCCATTCTTTTGTTGTTAACTTTTATAAATAATTTAAATCAACTGCAGAACTACATCTGGTTCCAGTAAAATATGACCACAGAGGAAAAAGTATAGAAAGCAGAAACTTGAAAATCAACTTCTAAGCAGAAGCAAATGAATACTTTTGTGTCTGGTGGTGGATGTGGAGACCTAGGGGCCATTGCAAAGGCAATACATCATCCTTATTAGTGCAGATGACACTGGGTATACTAATAAAGTCCATATAAAACAACCTCTAATCACCATTGATCATATCCCATGAGGACTCACGGGTCTTAATGGACGTTAATTACACTCAATTAAAATCCATTCCTATTAGTCAATGAGGTGTGTTATCTATAATATTACCCTTCACTAATACAAAGTGTGTGTGTGATGGATTGTTTGTGCATGTGCATAATCTGAGTCCTTTCAATCCTATCAAGCGGACTCAGGTGCATACACAAGGGAATCATAAGGGTTTTTCATGATTGTACGGCTTAAAAACAATCTCATAAAAATAAAAAAAAACCTGACTGATTTATGCACAGACTGGCATGGGCACAAAAGACACATGAAATCACACACAAACACAATCACTGCATACACATACAAAGGAAGTAAAAGCTGTTTCAGTTGATGGCAGCATTACCTCCACCAGGGACGATAAACGTCAGTTCTCATCTCATCACCACATGACCCTCTGCATGGAGGATGGATGGAGATCCATGGATGGAGAGCGGGGAAGGAGAGTGTGTGTCCTAGGGCTAAAATTAGCAGTGATTCCTCCCCCAAGGTTTTGCAAGGACATACAGAGTACGTGCAAACGCACATGTGTGCACATAACAAACATATGCGCACAGTCAGACCAACACGCGGATATTTTTTACCCTTCTCTCTTCCTCTTTCCATAGGCTGACTTGTACCTTTCATATCTAATAACTATTTTTGCATATGATGTAGACAGCTTTTCATCGCTCGGTGTGGCGATAATGAGAAACATAGGGTATCTAAAACAAGGCCTAACTTTTACTTGTTTAGGAATTAGATCTGAGGCTTTTGAGGTGTAATATTCAACCATGTTTTTATTTTTTTTGCTTTTATTTTGTGTGCGCAGTTACAGTTCTTTTGTATTTTGTTCATGCTGGCTTTATGTCTGCATAATGAAGTTGTTAATTACATACCTACATTTACTTCATCCCTTCTTTCCTTTCCTATACCTATTCCTCTATTCTACCCTTTTTCAGGAGATCTCGGACTATGACTTGCAGGAGTTAGTCATGAAGTCTATCGGTCGGCTGACGTTGGTGCGACAGATGTTCCCAATGCCCCAGAACACAACCCAGCGCTGTGTCAAACACAACCATAGAATTAACACTTCCCTCTGTGACCCTAAAAACCCAAAGGCTCAGCAGCTAGAGGTGAGTTGACAGGTTATTGATTTTCAGTATTATGTTGAATACTAGCTTAATTGTCCAAATTCTGTTGCTCACTGCCAAGAACACTTTTCTGTTATTTGTGAATTTTTTAAGTAATACTCAAATATGTGGCATGCATTTGTTTTTGTTTTTTTTCATACATGTCTTTTATATTTCAAGCTATGAAATAAATAACTTCAAAATCAACAAGGGTTCATTACTCAGAACAGTTATTACACCCATTAAGGAGTTGTGAAAAGAGTGATTGATTTGAGAAGTAGGCTTGCCTAATGTTACAGAAAGAAATCGACAGATGATTGATTATAACGTAACAGATGACTCACTGAAAAATATGTTTATTCTAATAATTTGTTTTTAATTTTTAGCTGAAAAATTGTGCAGAAACGGTTACTGGCTGACGTACACTCACAGCGAGCAGAAAAGTTGCTCACAAAAACTGTCAACAAAATTCAAGCTATTGTAGGGAGTTGAGATGAGTGGCTTGTGGCTTAGTCTTTGACAAGTTGTTCCCTTCCAGTTTAATTAAAGCGGGTAAGAAAAGATGGATGTTCAGTGGGAATACAGTCGAGTCGATGGAAATCTTTGCCCCCAGTCATTGATGACATTGTGAATGAGAATAAGTGACTTTAAATACACTTGGTGTAGCTCTAGTGTATCATTAAATGCAAACCTCTAACACATTCTGCTTTTAATGATGTAATATTTTTTTTGTTTCCTTTTGTTTTGACACTGTCAAGGCAGATCGTTGTCATGGTGAAGTTTTACTTGCCAACTTATTGTGCTGAGTTGCATGCACGTGACTGCTTGATGAGTTTGACAAACATAATTTAAAGGAAGCACGAGAAAGAACATTCTCTGGTCTGACGAAAGAAAAGCTATGGACATTTGTATTAGCTATGGGAACTGAAACGTGTGTGAAAAGAAGAAAAGATGAACGAAGCCAAATATAGAAAGACATGGTTTAGCAGACTACAAGCCCATTTAACATCTGTGGAGAGGCCTGAAGATCCTTTCTTTTCAAATCGATGCAGCTTGAGAGGCTCTTTCATAAAGAATTGGACAAACTGTACAGTTCCTTGTATGGAAAGCTGACAGAGACCTACCCTACACTTAAACCTAAAACTTCTATCTGACAAAAGACTGAACTGAGAATCCGGTCTTTAAGTCGGACGTAATTAGCTGTGTCTAGGCCCAAACTCTGCTGCATGTCCCAAAGTCAAACGATCACTGCGGCATCGCTGAGAGTTGAAAAACTGTCTAAATTATTTCATCTGTAATAAAATGATCAGTGTGGCGGCTCTACCAGGTGTAACAATTAAGTTTAGCATCCAGACATCCATCAAAACAGAATTTATGAAATTTATGAAAGTTAGAGGTTAGCAGGAAGTTAGCTCGCTAGTTTCCATCTAAATATAAATATACCATGTTCTGAATGAGGAAACAAATTAAATTCTGAAACAAATTAAAACGTACAGCTCTGCTATCACTTCCAACATAAATGAAGACAGGAAAGTAAACTGCAGTGGCATTTGTAGGGTTACTGAAGTTTGGCTAGTATATAACAATGTGCTACGTGATCGCTAGCGACACAGCTATGTTAGCATAATGTAAACAGTGAAGCTGGAGGATGAACGCCAACTTTTTTCCACTCGATAAAAGTTAACGTGAGGATTCTCGATGGTCAGGGACAAATGCAGTCAATCAGGATGCTGTAAATGGACCAAACTTCAGCCAGGAGAACAACTGTGATAATCCATCGACATTACGAGGTTAGTCATTCATATACTGCTGCATGGGCTGGGCTGTAGTTGCATCGTAAGTTTTTTTAAAACTAAGCTTTAAAATGAATATCCAAAAGTTGATTCTGTTCATCTGGACGTAGCGTTTTCAGTGGAAGAAACGTATCGTCACTCATCCAAATGACTTCTTCAGTCTCAGCTGACTGCAGGTTTCCCCAATGTCATAAACAGTACATTTGCATAATGTACTGTTTATAATGTAACGTTTCTTCCACTGAAAACGCTACATCCAGATGAACAGAATCAACTTTTGGAGATTTACTTTCCTGGATGATTGAGAATGCATCAAGACATTTAAAATGAATAGCGGTAATAAAAACCGAGATACGCCGACAGTGATCACTGGCTGTTTTTAGGTGCTTGTTGAGATTAAATAGAACAAGATACAAAGCTTTAAAACATGTTAAAAACACAACAGCGCTATTAAACACAGGGTAGTTTGGGCTCGGAAGCAGGAATCATCATGTCATCACTTAAAGACCGGATATGTTTATAAAAGGGAAATTTCACATTTTGAACTTCCAATAGGTTTCCAGAAAATTTCAGAAATTGTCACTTTTTCATTTCCGCTTTAATTTCTCTCTAGACCACAACAAAGTGTACAAAAGGTAAAAGGATCTTTAATCGAGTACAATGACAACTTTAATGAACTTTAATTTCTAATGAGAAAAATCTTAATTTTAATAATCCTAATAATGTCACCAGAAACAAGTATTTGAAACTTAAGGGACCACACTTAAATGTATTAAAGTGTGCTTACTATTTTTTTTGTGACTCTCAATGAAGATGATGCCACCCCAATTTGTTTTTAGCAGCAAAAAAGACAAAAAGACTGGCCATCCATGAAATGAGCCTTATGACCCAAAACTTCCCTTCCCAAACTAATGAGGCAGGAAAGCTAAATAAATAAAGCCTTGGAAAAACAGAGTACCAGAACCTTTATCCCAAAAAGAAGAAAAAATAAATTCCCAAAGAGAAGAAGGGGTCTGGAGATGCTAGACAGCTCCTTGGTCTGGGTGACAGAAAAATCCTTTCTTAGCCTCCTTTAGATTGGGGCAAAGCAATTATCATTTACTTCGCCCGGTCACACCAAGAAAAGAATGACGAGATAGATAAGGGAGTAGAGAGATGGGAGCAGATAGGAACGAAGGAAAGAGGATGCAAACACGGGGGGTCAATCACTTGATCCTAAAGCTTTCAATTACAGCAGGCCTGCTGGTTCGATGTTGTACAGTCATCCATCCATTGTTACTGAGGCTTTTTTTAACCCGTAAAATTAATTATTTTTGACCACATCCTTATGCAGTTTTATGTAAGACCTCACATTTCATTTACAGTACAGCAATGGAAAACACAGAGTGACAGTTTATTTTTCCATCTTCACATTTTGTTTACTATTTTTGTAAATGGCCCCTGGGGTGGCAATACATACGCAATATATGTATTTTTTTTATTTTTATGTGACTCATCAAGCTGCCATCAAATGAACAGAGAAAAGGGAGCATAGTCTCATTTATGTGTCAAGACAAAAATATCAAATTAAATTAATATGCTGTTGATTTATGTAGATGCGCAAGACCCTGGAGGAACATGTTTGATGAATGTTAGAATCACATTGAAACATTTGGATATCTGGAAGAGTTTGTTTCTAGACTTTTGCCTGCTAGCTACTTGTAGACGTTCATAGAGGAAAGATAAGGAAATGCATGTGTTTATGTAATATAGGTGTCAACATGCAAGTGTAAGTCGTTTAAGTCAAGGGCAATGTGTTTTTGGGTGTCTAGCAAAAAGAGTGATCTCAAAGGTCATGCACTTGCTGCATGCATGTTCATTTCTATATGCATACTGATGAATGGCTGAATGAAAAACAAAACAATGATGAGGATGAGGAGGACATGAGAGAGAGCGAGTGGGAGAGAGCGAGCTTGAGATTGAGGAAGCAGATCAGCTCAGCGGTCAGAGAGTGGCCCAGAAGCCCAATTTCACACTGCAATGAAGCACATCAACTCAGGCTGACCACACAAGCACACGCACACACACTCTCATACAAAGCTTGCTCGGAGAGCCAAAACCAAGCTCCCCACGGAGCAGTAGAGTTTCCCTTTAATTTTAAAAGAAAAAGAACGATAAAGAAAATCACCACGTGGAAGACATAAAACAATGCTGTGAAAGCTAAGATACTTTGAAAGAAGTTAGATGTGAGGAAAATTTGGCATATCCTTTTGTCCTGACTGTCAGTAAACAATTTGATAAGCAGTAAGAAAGACAATATCTTTTGTTATCCTTTCATCCCCCATGCCAACTTTTTAAGAAACCAAAAAACCTGGTTCTATCCCTTACATTTTATGATTTAATGTTTTTATTCTTTATGAGGTGTACCTGTAAGCTTGGCTGTTATATACTGTGAGGCTTTGGCCATGAATGTCTGCGTCTGAATTACAATATCCCATCTAATATAAACAGCTATGTTTTCATAGCTTTCATGTTTTGCTGGTTGTTGTTTTTTTACTTTAACAATATCTGAAGATTATTCAGTGAATAACATCTTTGACCTGAGTAGGAATGAATCAACCACAAGGGTTTGTTGCCATGCAAAAATGGCTAATTATAGCGCTGGGATAAAGTATTTGTCCCCGTCTTTGATTCTTTTTTTTAATGTTTGTCTGACTGGCATGTTTCTGATAATTAAAAAAATTGTTTTATTAGACAAAGATAACCCAAGCAAATACAACATTATTTTTATGTGATGATTTAATTTGTTAAGGGAAAAAAGCTATCCAAACTTTCCTGGTCTTGTGTGATAAAAGTAATTAGACCCCCCTTTTAAATCACGAATTAAAAATGTAATCACATTTTTCTAGGCGACATCTATCAGCCTGAAAGGGGTTAGAAAAGTATTTGTAAGCCTTTGGAACACTAGCAAACCACACTGAGAGCCACTATCCACAAATAGAGAAAGCTTCCCTGGAGTCTATCAGCATTACTCCAAGACCTCATCGGCAACTCATCCAGGAGGTCACAAAAGAACCCAGAACAACATTTAAAAAACTGCAGGCCCCACTTGTCTCAGTTAAGGTCAAAATTCACGATTCAGCAGTCAGAAAGAGACTGGGCAAAAATGGCATCCATGGTGAGAAATTTACTGGTGGCCATAAACAATACCAGGGTTCGTTTCATATTTCTCAAAAAAATATCTTGATGATCCCCAAGACTTTTGGGAAAATATTCTGTGGACTAACAAGACAAAAGTTGAACTTTTTGGAAAGTTTTTGTCCAGTTGTATTTTGCCTAAAACTAGTACAGGATTTTTTCATAAAAGAACGTCACACCGGCAGTCAAACTGGTGGTGTGATGGTCTGGGGTAGTTTTGCTGTTTCAGGACCTGGACAGATAATGGAACCATGAATTCTGCTCTCTACCAGAAAATCATGAAGAAAATAATGAAGGAGCATATTCGACCATCATAAGGGTCAAGTGCACTGCAACAGTTCCACCTCTGAATGACTCAAAACAAAGCACCCCCCCAATTCTCCAAAGAAGAGTGGGATAAAGTTCATTCAGAGCTATGGGCATTATGTATTTCCTCGGGCTATCTTTGTCTAATATTAAAATCAGTTTGGTGATCTGAAACGTTTAAGTGTGACAAATATTAAAAAAAACTAAGAAATCAGGATGTTGGCAAATACTTTTTCACAGCAATGGAAGTACTGGGCGAAAAGTTGAAGAAGATTTAAACACTGTGTAGTATAATATATTAAAAATATATTGTGTTCAAAGCCTCTTTTTGGTGTACAAAATGCAATATTAGACAGATCAAGGCTTCTGCTTGTGTTGTGTGATTGTATTCATTTGTCCATTAATGTGAGTGGATCCACACTGCTTGCTTGCTTTTTTGTGTGTAGGCGTGGAATCATTGTAGTTCATTTATTTTACCCCGTTCCCATTTACACAGAGACAAGAGGCTTGGTACTGTACATTACACAATGATCAATCACAGAATGAGTGGACTCCTTCCATCTCCTACTTGTTTTTGTTTTGGTGTCAATAACCTTTCAGTACATTAATTAATTTAATCTTGAAAGCTTTTTTTTGTTCTTACTTATAAGCATCTGTGTACCCAAAAACAATGTTGGCTGCGTAGTCAGGGTGTATACTGTTGATTTTAAAGAGACGGAGACAAGGTAATATTTTTCTTTTTTGATCAAGAAGCTGCTGGATTTCTCTGGAAATAAATTGTTTAATTTTAATAGCATTTCAACCTGGAAAGGCTCGGACTGTTTGTTTTGTGAAACTTATTACTAATTACAAGTTTGTCTTTATTTTGCCTTTTTATGTTTCTTTCTGTAGATCACCAACCGCTACATCTATGATACAGTCTTACTGCTGGCCAATACCTTCCACAGAAAGTTGGAGGACAGGAAATGGCACAGCATGGCCAGTCTGAGCTGCATCAGGAAGAACTCCAAACCATGGCAGGGAGGCAAGAGTATGCTGGATACTGTCAAAAAGGTATAAAATGGTGAAGAAATGCACACTGTGTTTTTTCCTCTCAAGGCTTACAGGAAGGTGTTTCACCAAGTGTGCAAGCATAATGTGTACTTGGCTGCTCTGGTGAGTCTACCTGAGTATACACAGATGTAGGCACAGAGGTAAGCTGGCTGTTGTTCTGCAAGCAAGCATCCTCAGTTCATACAGTAAGAACTTTTCATATGTGGTTAAAGACTTGTGAACCTTTTTTAGGGAGCATACTTGCAACTTATTCTGTTCACTTCATTTCGCAATGTCTTAAACACATCAATTACCATTAATGAGAAGTTCACGCAGTAATGCAGTGCATGTGTCACAGGAGTGCAAGCAGAGACAGTGAAGATGGTGATTATTGGTGAAAATAAACAATAGCTTCCTGACAGATTGAAACAACCAGAATGGCTAATAATTAGTATGCTAATTTGAGATTAATGGTGCTTGAGGTACGATACATTTAAGACATTAATATGGAGTCAGTACCTACAGCTTCCTTTGGCTTTTAGTCAAGAAAACAACTATATCCTATTAAATCTGATCCCAGTTTAATAAGATCCAGAGATTTGTTTACTGCTAACTACTTCACAAATACAGCCAGCTGTCCAATGTTTGTATCAATTCAATTCAGTTTTATTTATATAGCGCCAAATCACAACAAAAGTCGCCTCAAGGTGTATCCAATTAGATTATCAGTGTATCAGTCTGAAAGGTGTCAAAAAGCATTCATAACCCTTTAGAACTCCAGCAAACCACGGTGAGAGCTGTATACTGTTATATGAATGGCGGACAGACCTCGCTATAGAACACCTGTTCTATCACAGAATAAGCCTACGTGTTGCAACATCCAATTCAGTTTCCGTAAAACATTGTATTTTCTTTCCAATATTAAAATCTGTGGCATGTTAGTTCAGATAGTTGTGCAGTCAGTGGGGAGCAGAATAGATCTAGGCTCCTAAACTTATAGAATGCAGAAATGACACAGATTCAGATTCACATGCTATAAAAGTAGCATATAACTAGGTGCTAAGACGAAATACAAATTAGTGCACAGCACTCAATAATACACTTGCTCTCTTAAAACATAAAAAGAGCAGTAAGGCACCACAGTTTTTTATTGCAATAACTTCACCCGAATATAAAAAAGGCATATTACACTGTCATTATGTATATAAAAAACAGAGCCTAACCATTTGTTTAACAAGCTAAAAAAGTGTTTGCTGTTTTCTGACATTGTCCATATTTCATTAGCATTCATTTCCCAATGGCTATGAGTATAAAACCCTCCAAATTCTGCTCCTGAGTTGAATGCTTGATCAATTTCATTGTGCAGAAGAGGGTCATCAAAAATGTTTAGACAAAATCTATTGTGTGATACACCCTGTGAACCTTGTGTTCAACTACTGCAGGAGAAAAGAGGAGCACAGTTTCTGCATGCTGAATATCAATTTCTTTTTAATCTGTGTCCATCACACGATCCCCCATCTCTCACGCAGGCTGTGACTGCGTATTCATTCAGTGGAGATTTTTTCAGTAGCCCTGGTGTGTGTTGAAGCCTGGACAGGCCAGACTGTAAATTCCTGACTGTTTTGTCTTCATCAAAACATTGGCATTTACTCATGTCCTGAAGTGCTTTTGGATTTAGACCATCAGTTTTTTAACATTTAGAAATTATGAGGTACCAGACACACTAGATCAGCATGAAGTATCCCACACTGTAGGCATCTGTAATATATACATTCGGATGCTGTGCTAAGAATAATGTTTTGGACATGGATCCCAAGGGTTGCCAATGAGCTGTGTCAACTGCAACTCCACACCCCCCCTGGCATCTCAATGCTTTTTACTATCAGTGCTGCCTGCATTTCCTTCTCACATTTGAAATCTCTGCGTTATTTATTTCATAATATTTCAGTATTTGCTGTGTCACTGTCTTTGCCAAATACATTTTTTATTTGTTTATTTGTTATTAATGAGCACAATTCCTGGCTTTGAGGCCAAATCAGTGTGAAAATGCTGAGGAGCACTTGTAACGATACTCAAAAGTGACTCCATAACGGTTTGGGCTTTTATAGTCTCAAATAGTGCAGACCTGTAGTTTCTGTTGTATACAGATGGACATGGTACTACCGTATGCATGAACTTGGCTTGGAGCTTTCTTCAGATGAGGCATTTTGAACAAGCCCCTTGTAATCAAGATGATATGTCAGAGAGTAGGCAGAAATGGCCAAGGAAACGGAAATGAGGGATGAGGGTAAGGTGAGTCTGGTGTAAAGGACAAGCGACTGGAACTGGTGGGAAAATGTGATGGCATCTAGGAGTCAAGTGGTCAATATCAAGGACTGAAGTTCTGCTTTGGGGAACACTGGGAGGGAGGGACTGATGAGTTTTCTCATTTTCTCATTTCATCTTCAGTTTTCCAATTAAATTCAGATTTAATTTGATGTTTTTACATTGCAGTCACTACTTCTACTATCTGACTAATGCTTGGATATTTTATTAGCCTGTTTATATTGATTTATGTTGTAATACCAACACTATAATCTGTGATTAATATTGGAATTTTATTCAAAATTTTACTATCCCAAGGATTTTTTTTTTTAAAACAATCCATCTATTTCATCAGTCTCCTGCAGCATATGTGTGTATATGCCAGTTTGAAAAAAACTCTTTGTTTAAATAATCATCCATCCATCCATCCATCCATCCAGCCAGCCAGAAAGTACTTGGTGAGAAACCACACAACCCCTACAAACACAGGGAGAACAAACTTCACAGAGTTTACATGTCCCCTGACCAGATGGTGTATTCAAACCCAGGATAATAATAATCATAGTAATAATAATGATAACAACAATAATAATAATAGTAGCACTGTTGGCTCACAGCATGAAGGTCCTGAGTTAGACGCCATCATCTGGCCTGAGGCCTTTCTCTGTGGGGTTGACTGAATTGTTGACCTGTCCAGGGTGTATTCTGTAATAATAATAATAATAATAATAATAATAATAATAATAATAATAATAATAATTTTTATGAATCAATCTCTTTCAAAAAAAATGTATCCTTCTTTTTGAAATATATCAACTTTTCTTTTAGATACAATCTAATCTGCAATTCAAGACACCTTTTTACAGCTCTTATTGTTCCTTGGCTGAAACAGCAAGATGTAGTCATAGCTAAATTGACTAATACATTAGCGTCACCTGTAACTGAAGAATGCAAATGGATAAGGTTCTGAAAAAACTCTGTCTTAACTTTTATATCGTTCTCATCACAGAGAGATCAATTTATTTTATCAATAAATCTAATGATAGCTTTCTACCTTTGTCCTGAGTACACCTTACACACCAAGTGATCGTGCATTCAAAGGACTGCATGAACAAAGTAAATCCACCAATCGGCAAGTTCTTCTCAGTTCCTGCATATTTGGCTTTTGGCAGGTAGAGGACTTCATTCTGCAGTTGTGATTTTAGGAATCTCAACATTTCACCTTGAGTTTAAGCGTGGGTTTGGCAACACTTTCATCACTGTTAAATCCAATTGGATCAATGCCCCCTGTTTTGATATCAATAATAAAAAAAAATACTCCAGGGATGACAGTTTGACTGAATGATGAAGCCAAGTGAAATGCTAATTTAGGATTAGTGTCAGACAATAATAAATGCAGCGCAATGGCTTTCATATCTATCTCTGCACTTCACCTTGCGATCAGGCTGGGGTTTGGCAACACTTTCATCAGCCAGCCCCGGCTGCTAAACCAACCTTGATGACTGTCTCAGCAGAGCTCTGTTAAAGAGCCCTAAGCAGTAATAGAGTTGATTTCAACAGCCTGGCATCAGTTCCATTTCGCACTGTATCAGCAGTGTTCTTTACTTGCTGTGCGTGCCTGTGTGTTTAATCAGTGTTTTGGTATGTGGGGCCAATATGGTAATGATAAATACTAATTTGCAGGTGTTGATGAGGAGCTCTATTGATGTTGTTGTCTGGTGTTCATTGACAAACTCAGAGTGGAGAATAAATGCTGCTGTTACACCTGAAGTGCGTGTTGTGTTTGTGCTTAGAAGACTATGTATTGCCTGCTACATTTCCACCTTTGAATCTCTGCGACATAAACTGTTAAGGTTTAGGACTCATTTTAAAATGTTATTGATTACTTTAAAGGCATTGTAAGGCCTGTGACCCAGCCCCTACATCTTCTGCAGCACCTGGGAGACTTTTTATTTTTGCTGTTATTATAACACACATACGCTGTTACTTTCATCTTAGTTCTGTCAAGCATCCAAAAATTAAAAAGTCTTTTTTTTTTCATTTCGCTGTTATTTTATTTCTCTTCTTAGACCTAATAAAACATCTTTTCCATCCAGGTTCTCCTAAATGACTATTAAGGGCATGTTTCAACCTCAGCTGTTGATGCAGAGATGTAAACACGCAATATACTGAGTGTGCGTCTAAGTACGTGCAGTCATCCCAGGTGAATAAAATATTTACATAGATTAGTAATCCCAATAGCACATTACCATATCTTATGAAGTGCCATAGACATACAAATATAACTAGTTGTTCTTCAAAGCATATCAGATTTAAGTGTATGCACGCTTATGACAGACACACATATACACCTGGTGTGTTTGAGTACAGAAAGAGAGATATTACTGCACAAATTCTCAGAATATTGGGAAGACTGTCACTATTCTATAACTCAGACATCAGATATCAAATAAGGAGGGTTCAATAAAAAGAGATTACTTGAAAGAATTGAACTTGGTTTATTTAGATAGAGATATTAATGTATATGGCGATTACACTCCGCCGATCAGCCGTGAAAGGATTTATTGCAGGACCCCCGGGAGTCTAGACACTGGTGGTGGTGAAGATGAAAAGCTCTGACTGAGGTGTCAGTGAGGTGAAGTTGGGGATGAGGTGGGTTGCACGAATGAGAGTCTGAAAGCGAGAATGACGGAGAGCAAAGATTTAAACTGTGCAAACTGGAAGATGATCGCCCCAAAGAAGACGGGTAAAAAGACGATTGGACTAGAATGATGATGTAAAAGTGAAAGTGATGTAGAAAACAGAAAAGCAGCCTAACACCCTGTAGAGCAGGCAGATGAGTGAATATAGATCTTCCTTATTGAAATTAACCATAAGCGCATTTATTTGACTTTCCTAAAATATAAACAGTTGTTGCGTTCATCAGTTCAAATCACTGTAATTTCTATCCTGACAAACATCAACAGAAGCTGAAGTTTTCTCACTGAATATATGACAGCAGCATGAGACAACGGCATGCCCTTTCAGTCCTTCTCCAGCGTATGACAGTTGCACAAATTTATCCGCGTGGCGAAACCACAGTAACTTAAATAATTATCCCTAAAAATGACACGAGGTATGACATTGGCCTGTCTGCAGACTCGCAGTTTATACGCTACAGATTAATAATGTTCTGGTCCATTCACCGAAGGTTACTAAAGTGTATGTAGGTGAAATGGAATGTTTCTTCTTTTGCTATCACAGTAACTGAGAAAGTAATGCCTCCATGATGAGAAAAAAAAATCACAAGAGACCACCTGTATTATGTATCACTATCAAATGTCACACACAGTACCTACGACTGTGATAAATGTGAAGTAAAAATTATACGTGTCTCGGTTTCGCTGTGTACAGTTACCATTTCTTTCTTTTCTTTCTTTTTTCTTTCTTTTTTTGCTGAAAAAACTGTTAGTTTTCTAATATATGTAGGGAGAAATGACAAAAAAAAGCTGACATCATTATAGTGATGAAAATCACAATAATAATTACAGTAATTTTGACAATAACAACAATAATTGTAAGATAAACCAAATATAACACATCCTAAATCTTTTCCTTGCAGTTCGGGGTGAGCGGCCTGACCAGTTTCTTGGAGTTCACTGACAACGGCACTAACCCCAACATCTTCTTTGAAATCCTGGGCACAAATTATGGAGAAGATAGAGGACGGGGAGTCAGCAGGGTAAGTAGTTAAAACAGAACCTCTGTGTGGTGTTCTACTGTGGGTGAAGGGAGGATAATTTCTTCAAATGCGTAGAGTAGATTTGTGTAATTCCTCGATTTACTGGGGAATTCCATTGCACCTAGTCTCTAAATGGTGTCTCATATTTACACAGGTATTTCTTCATTTTGCCTGTCACCGCAGCATAGTCCAGCTGCTCTTTTATATTTACACCTGTATTCTTTCTTTCTCTGTCTTTCTTTTTTTGTTTCTTTCCCAAGCCATTAACGTCTTGAACAGAACAAATGATTTTTTTTGTGTTTTAATTTTTTCTGTTTTCTATCCACCCGTCGGATAAAGCCTGAGCACTGCAGCTCACCTCCCCTTCAATAAAGCATGGTGTTAATTGGATTCATTAGAAGCATCTTCAAATGCTATCTGGTAATGATACGTGCATAATGAATTTTAACAGGCATCATAAAAGACAGCCACGCACGCATATATTCATAACATTGTTTGTTCATGGATTGTGTGCAAGTGTGTGGTTGTGGGTGTATGTGTGCACTTAGTTGTGTTTTGCAGGCTATATTAAAAAAAAGATGTTGTACATTCAAATCAAATCATTCAAATTTTTATTTTTAAGATGATCTAAACGTCTCTGGTAAAGAACACACTTCTGTGAAAAACCGCTGATAAATAAATTACTTGGTTATTGTTTTATGCATAATGCTGATAACTTTCTAGTGGACAGTGCTGCGAACAGCTTCAGTGTCTGTGAAGGTTCTCAGTCATCCAGGTCATCGTAGTCTAAGGAGCTTGGAAAGAAAAGCGTCTGGACTTCTTTGAGTTGCTTGAAGCCGTTCTCAGTCCATGTTCTTGTTTCCAATACACTTATAGAAACAGGACACAAAAATGATGTCCTCAGACACGAAGGCACAGTGCGTCTGTCCCTCTGTACCAGAGGGATCTCTTCACAGATAACAGTGATCTGTGATTATGGATAATGTGGTGAGGCACCAACATAACACAGCATGCCATCACAGACAAAATTAATCTTTAAAGCACAGGATAATTACATTAAGGCACAATTCCCTAATCGCAGAGCATAATTACTTCTTAGGGAATTCAAGCACTTGTTATACAGTATTCCTGCCACAGTCTCCCTTAATTCTCTGAACATTTGTTCATTTGTCATTGGGATTCAATTAAATTCATACATGGCATTAAAAAAAAGACTAAAGAAAGGCTGCTATTCCGCTCAGAGGATCTGGATAGTAACTTTTTTTTGCAGCTAGACCAAACCCTTCCAAATCATGTGGCCCTCTTAAATGGTGTTCATACTGAGCATCTAACCTTCAATAAAAGCATGTCAATGAGCCAGTGTGTACGGCTGGAAATATAGTGAAATATACTGAAATATTCACTCAGAAACAGAAAAAAAAGCAAGAGGAAAGTCCTGCTGGAACCTTTTTATGTATATAATTCCATGGAGAAGAAAAACTATAAAAGAAATTAATATCCTGGTATATCAGCAGAAAAAGAACTATCACCAATACAGCAGTAATTCAATTAGTTGTAGTCCCTGAATGCAAATGTGGGTACGTTGCAGAAGTTTCACTAATGCATGCTGATTGCAATGAAAACCAAGAGCTGTTATTTTTCCTTTCTCCTCTGGATTGTGTGCTTACCAAAAAAAGCTAAGAAAGAATATACTTAATTGAAATATACTTAATATTATGAAAGCTATCTATTTCTCTCACTCAAGTCACTTTTTTTCTTTTGTACTGTGTGCTTAAGTGATACATAGGTCTTGTTTTATTTGCAAAGTAAAATATACAGCATGTAAAATAAAGTAACTTAAATCAGTGTAAATCAAAATATATATTTTTTTAAAAAAGACAAGTTGACCTTACTGCATAATTTTCTAAATTTCTAAAATATGTAAACCAAGCCAATAACTGTTATGTGTTAGGTGCACATATACTACAAAAAATTATAATAATAAAAAAATGATTGCAAAAAAATACTGTAATAAAAATATATATTTGTCACCAACATCCAATTTTTTTATCATGGTTAAAAAACTGAGCCATCAGAAAGGAAAGCTGGAAGAAAAAGGCTCGCACTCTATAATTTTCAATCCAAGCTGGTATTCTTATGAAAGAAATAATAATGCCAAAGTAAAAAACAGCCGTGAAATGAAAGGAACAGAAACAGTTTCTTTCATTTGTACAAATTACTGATAAAGTTCCTCAGTTTCATAGACTCTGGGTCATTTACACTTCAGAGCAAACAGAGAAAAGGAAGCTTTTGTATAAGCTTTGTCATACGTTTGCTGAAAAGAAAATTTTTGAAACTCAAATAAACCCACGTGTTCTGTTCACTGCTGAAATGTTGTAACATATTTATTTAACCACCCCTGAGGTCTGGTGACCTGTGTTACAGAAGTGTAAACAAATAAAGGGACCACATCCTTTATAGAAACTTTTGATCCGTTATTTATGAATTGCTTTGCGGTTATCGTGTATTTTAACATAGGTGAAGTCACATGACATTTCCCATAAAAAATGAAAAAAAAAGTCTAACTTTGGAACCAAACGCAATTACCATTGGTTATATTCCTGCATAAATTATAGATCATCTCCCTTTTCACACTTCATCTGTAGAACATATATATTAATCATGCCATATGAAGTTTAATGTGTTTTTCTTGTACCTGAGTACGGTTCTGCATTAAAGCTTTCTCTGTTTTTGACAAGTCCTCAAAAAGCCCAGCTAAATTGCAATCAATGGGATTGTGTGCCTTTTTGACCTAACCGAACCATTAACAATACATGCTTATTCCCTTAATTATAGTAATACCACTGGTTTCATGTAAGCATACCACTTAACCTGACCTTTCTTTTCTGTCCTTCCTCGTGGTTTCTCTTTGAGCTTTCCTAGGCCTGCTCACAGTTTCATTAATAACTTTTGTTTTTTTTGTTGTTGTTGTTTTTTACTTAATTAATGTATTCTTCTCAGTGCCTTTCTCTTTTACGACTTCCTCCTTCTTCATCTCCCTGTTATATTTTTCTTCACCAATCCGCTTTGACTTTATCCCCATCATACTTCACACAGATGCATACAGCTATTGAGCGATAATAATAATAGCAAATACCTGAGATCAGTCATAATTATTACCACTACACTGTGGTAGAATTGGATTTTTGCTCCATTACCTTCGGTTTCTATACACAGAGCCTATATATCTCTCTATATATATATATATATACAGGCATGTCAGGCTCCACTGATCTCTTACAGAGAGGCGACAAGACTGCCATGTGTAATTGCTTCGTTAGCTATCAGCTACATCTTAAATGACTTCAGAGAGAAAAACGGCATCGAGTACTTTAAAACAGCCACAATAAAAAAAGGCTTGTGGCTAACTGAGGAGATAAGAAGGAAGGAGGTTTAGATTTGAAGAAAAGAGACATAAAGTGAAACAAGCTGAACAGCACGAGAGACAGCTAGAAAGGAGATAGATGACCTAATCCTTTCAGATCCCATGCAAGCGATAGAAACAGCAGCTCAGGTCATAATAGAGTCACAATCATTACATTCTTACTCTCACATATGCCCATGGTCTCCTTCCACTCACACACGGGCTCATATTCTCCATCTTTTGGAGGAGAGATTGAAACGTTCTCCCTCTTTATGAGAATCAATGGCCTGCAAACTGCAGTGTTCCTAAATTGAGGTCACTTCAATTATCATCTCCAGTCTTATTTGACATATGTGGTAAATTATGTTAAGTGACTTCAGAGAGTCATGGGACCCTGGGAGCCTTTTCACAGTCCCGCCATCATGTGAAAAACATTCCCCACCATTACATGTTTTGAATGATTGAAAGACATTTTTCTTTTATGCGATCTCTTAATGCACGCACAAGCTCAAATACCCTTAATAGCTGCAGTCACTTGGGAACACATGCAAGCCCATTCACACGCGCATTTGCATAAATCTTCTGACATGTTTGAAAATGTTCAGTTAACCCTTTTTCTTTTTGCATAACAATTTATGTCAGTCTGCATGACCATAAATGCGTGACACAGAGAGGGAGACGCAGAGTTTCCTCTCGTTTAGCACATAAACACACAGAGAGATTCTGCTATAGAAACAAAACCAGAAACTGAGTTCCAGACAGGGTTAATTACTGTTAAAATTTGATAAATCCAAGCCACAGTGACACACAAAGCTGTTTTTCACCAGCACTCCACAGACAGATGAATTAACAAAAGCTTCTATGTAGTGTTTTAAACGGACAACAATGGTGAATTTTTATTCTGAACACATGTCCCAGATATATTTTTACTTCAATACCACTACAGTAAGCAGAAAAATGTCAGACAAAATTGAGCACTGTCTTGTGTTTCCTTTCAATAACACACCTGTTATTGGCTCACAGACTAATATCCTGTGGTTTGTCTCTGTTTTGATGTTGGCAGTGCACTGTCCCAACAGGAATCCTCCATATATCTGCTGAAATAGCTTTTTACTGGATTCAGAGCCTAAACTAATGTTACCTGACTTATCACTTTTTTTTTCTAACCAGCATTAAGTGTTGTTTAACATGTCATGAAATGGTTCACCTGAAGAGAAAGAAAATGCATATATATAAATAAAGGGACACCCCTGAGGAAGATTGAGGTAGTAGTTTGTTTTTTTTTTAATAAATATGCATTTGTAGCTCAGCTGAGACAAAACTGAAATCCTAAGACCTACAGGCCAGATAAAGATTCCTGATAACATCAAATACATTATAGCTGATAACACAGAAATAGGCATATTAAAATGTTTAATTAATTTGGATTATTCATGCACAGCATGTTGAGCAGCGCTTCAGATTATCTGTGATTATGGAACACATCTGAGAGGCAACAGCCCTGAAGGGCAAGTTACCAAGATCTATGGATGAGGGCTAATACCACTGAAACTGACTGTCAATGGTATATGAAAAGGTCCAGGGTGAGACAAATAAGGTAATGGTAAAACACAGAGAGAGGTTAGAGTGATTGATGTGAAAAAACAACATTTTGATTGGCTCGTGAAGTAAAGTAAAATTTTATAAATAAGCTGCAGAAAGCTAGTCTGGTTGGACACATGCAGCGTTAAGGTAAGCGAAGGATGGAAGACAGTGATAGACAAAAATGTCTCCAAGGAGAAAAATCTCTATTTTTCTCATTTTTTCCCATCGTATTAAGTAGATTTGCATGAATCTTCATTCACCATGTCCCCCACCTCCAGGCCAGGTGGGAGATTGCAGAAAGGATGGAAAGAGGAAGCTGTAAAAAATGCATGAGTGAAAGAAAGATGGAAAAGGGCATGGAAACAGGAGAGATAGATATAGGAACAGAGTGATGGAGAGAGAGGGAGAGACAGAGAGACAAGAGGATGTCATTGATTTATCCTGCTTGCAGGTTCCTTCCTCTCCACTTCTCTGGTTCTCTCAACTGTTAGCATTGTGCATATGCATCCATGCACTTGTGTATGGCTTCCTTTGCCTTGTGTAATGTTCTTGCATGTTGCTGAGGCTGTATTGTAGTGTGGGATGACAGAACCTGGATAAGTAACAGAAAACAAAGTTGCGATTTCACAAAAGATATTTAGTATATATGTTTCAGGTGCCACTAGTGAACAACCAAACTTTTTCAGCAAGTTAGAATTTTAATACAACAACATTGAACAATCATTCAGATGAGATTTAAAGATGTAGTGAAGGAGGACATGCACACAGTTGGTGTGACAGAAGGCATCTATCGCTGTACAACCACAGTGAGTGTTTGGTCCATGTTGCCAGTAATAAGTCTTACCCATTCCTGGTTGGTGTTGGAATCTGGCAAGGCTGCCCTGTGCACTTTTGCTGATTCCGTCCATAAGTTTTATGGACAGAATTTCTAGGCACAGCCAAGTGTTGTCTCGTGATCTCGCCTCTGTTTTTTGTGGTGGGAATAAGAATTAGCACCTCCAAGTCTGAGTGCATGGTTCTCAGCTGAAATATGGAGAAGTGTCTGCTCAAATTTAGGGACATGTTCCTGCTCCAAGTGGAGGAGTTTAAGCATCTCGGGATCTCGGGAGTGGGAGATTGACTGACAGATTGGTGTCGTGTCTGGAGCAACTCTTGACCAATCGTTGTAATAAATTAGAAAGCTGAGCATGAAAGCGAAGGTGTCAGTTTATTGGTTAATCCACATTCCTACCCTATCCTATGGCCACGCACTCTGGATTGTGTCCAACTGAGATCACAGAGACAAGCAAATGAGCTTCCCCAGATAGGGTGAGGAGTTTGATCAATCGGGAGGGACTCAGAGTGCAGCCACTACTCCTCCACATCAAAAGGAACAGGTTGAGATGGTCAAGGCCTCTGAATAGGATAAATTCTGGGTGCCTCCTAGATGAGAGGTTCTGGGCATGTCGTACCAGAAAGAGGTTGTGGGTCAAACACAGGACATGCTGGAGAGATTACAACTCTTGGTTGACTTGGGATCGCTCAGTACCCTCTGGATGAGCTGGAGGAGGTAGACAGGGTGTGGGAGCTCTGGGCTTCTCTGCTTAGACTGCTACCCTTGTGACTCAGATCTTGATAAATGGTAGAAAATAAAGAGATGTAAAATTTTTGCAGATATTTTTAAAATATGAAGATACATTAAAAACATAGGAATTAAGAGAATTTAAAAATATGTAATTCAAATGAACATATATATTTCAAGGCTTAACATTTCATCCCTAATCGCCTGGCTCTTATGTAAAATTGGCCGTTATGTACAAAGATTTTATTACAGCAAAGTGTTTATGTACTCAGATCCCAGTAAGTGGTACAAAATAACATAACAAATAGACTTTAGTTATTTCTGATTAAAAAAAGATGTATGACATATTGTGAGAGGGAAGTTAAAATAACCTGGTCAGTACATAATTTTCAATGAAAAGACATCAGAAGCCCAAAATAGTAGAAGTACAAGCACAGTAGAACAATAACAAATTGTGAATGACTGCATGCAGATGACGGGGAAAAAAACAAAACAAAACATGTTACTTTAACAAGGAGTAAGCTTACTATTAATAGTGATAAGCTCAGTGATAGCATACACCATCTGATCTGCGAGGTGTCAGTCAAACATACTTGGTAAAATGTCAAAGTATCCATTCAAGTCCTCAGTCCTATCACATTATTCTGTCCATTTCCAGTGTGGTCACGGCAAGAGCACACCAGATTATTTTTTTTCAACCTTTGTGGTAACAGCTTTTACCCTTGTGAACTCATGAATACTAGAGTATTTGCAGGCTTCCTCTGTGGGACTGATGGATGTCTTCCATTTGTTTTAGCTGGAAGGTCGTGTCAGTCAAGAGTTAACACACATGCACTGACCAGCAAGTTATAAGCCGGGTGACCACAGCACAGTGGACACTGGATGCTAACTGAAGCTGACGACATGCCTCTGGTGTCCATGGATCAGTTTAAGTTTGGCAGCGCATGTGAATATTATCTGTGCGTGTGCTTGTGACTGAACAGCAGTCTCTCTCTCTCTCTCTCTCTCTCTCTCTTCCCCCCCCCCAAAAAAAAACCAAAAAAAAAAAAAACATAGAGAGAGGCAGAATGAAGAGCCGGGTAGAGAAAAAGAAGAGAATCAGATAAGTGAGGCAAACAAATGTGAAAATACAGAGGAGAGGGAAGCAGCATTTTTAACTATTACTTGCTGTCAAACAAACCCCATTGGGAACTTCATTGTGGTGCCAAACAAAAACATCCGTTGTGCAAACAGTATGGGTAACACCAAACACTAGCCCGACAGCCACTCTTCTGCTTTTCTGTTTGTTGAGACAAGCCAGGAGAAGTTTTATTCCCCAGGTACTCAACTGTCAATCCCGTCTCATGTCTCCTCCAAGGCAGATTCTGTGCTGTGACATAGGGAATCTGAGCATAAGCACGCTGATTTTTAAGAAACTGTAATAGGTGGCTGCATATACTGAGGTTCCGCGGTGTATTATCATTTAAAGGATTTGGGGGCGTGATGTACTGAAGCGGCTCCCTGAATTTTAAGGAAAGCCAGAAAGACAGAAAGTGAGCACAAAAGAAGGGATAAAAGAACAGCAGTGTTATTGTGTGTGCATTATAAAAGTTTTACATTCTGCTCCATACCTATTTCTGGAATACTGCAGGCACTATTGTCTCTATAAACCCTTACCCCTGAAGGAAAAAAAACATGCAAAGGAGTACTGAAAAAAAGACAGAATTAAATATCTCTGATGTCAGAACCCTTCACCCAACCCTATCCTCTTTATTTCCATTCTGCTGTAGTAAAGTATGAAATTGTCTTGTCTCCGCATGAGCTTGAATTGCCCCTATTTAAAACATACAAGCCTACAAGACCAAACATAAGAGTGTTTGGTCTTGCAAAGGGGCAATATATATATATATATATATATATATATATATATATATATATATATATATATATATATATATATAACTATGAACAGCTATACATCTTTAAATTTATTAGCTTACAAAAGAAAAAGTAACTAGAAGTCTTTAGATTAGTTGTGTTATTATACAGTGTACTGCAATACTCTATATATTCTTTATCCATTCTTTATGTCATTTGGACATAGTCGGGCTGCATGTGCACCAGTGCCACCGAGGTACAGAGATCACTGTCAAATCGTAGATGTTATGTTATTAATATAAGGCATATAGCAGTGAGAGGGAAAGAAAAGGTTAGACTGATGCGCCTGGGTGGATGGAAGAATAACGGCTCAGCGAGGTATGAGTAACATATAAAATTGTGAAAGGATAAGAGGATGGTTATATGAAGGAGAAAAAGAAAACAAGAAGCAGCCCTGTTTTGTCCTCAAGCTAATGTTTTTTAAGCCAGAGAGATGTATGGATGGATGAGTATGGAGAGAGAGTGATGGATGGACAGCAGAGAAGTGGAGTAGGGAAATCAGGTGGGTTATCAGTCCTTGGGTTAATCTTTGCTATGTAGTGGATGGATGGATTGATGGATGGATAAATGGATTGACAGGATCAGGAGGAGACATAAGGGAGGAGGCCTAATTGCCTGTGACCTGGTTGTAAACATAGCACAAGTAAGGTGACAGCTGAGAATGACTGAGAGATCATTAGCAAAGAAGTGAAGGTGATTGATCAGTGGGATCTGACACCAGGTTTGTTTCCTTGTCTTAAGCATACAGTGGATTTCTGAATAGTGGCAACTGGTGCTAGAGGGGGTGGAGATCTCATGTAGAAAAATACGTTTTTACAATACATTTTTTAAAATAAATAACAGACTTTTGTATGCCTACCTAAAAATAGTGACATTGGAAATAAACGTCATATAGTACACAAATTGTACACGGTCATTCAAACATTCAAATTAACTATGGCCTTGATTAGCAGCACACAATGGTGAAAACGAATAGCAAGGCACAGCCTGAAATTGAGTTGTATAAGGAGGACCTGCGGCAAACTGGACTAGTGTATTGATGTGGAATACCATTACCTAACATTACCTTATTTCACCATGAAATTGGCAAATTTCCCATAAACTTTCCACATTTTCTTCAAGCTAAATCTGTGCTGGCTCTGTGACAAATATTACTGCTGGCACCAGCAGAAGCAGAGGCTGCTGCAGTGATGGAACTGATGAAGGAGTTATGTGAACTGATGGAACCTATCAGCACATCAGTCTTACACAGTTCTGGCTTCAACATCCTGTTCTTAACTACATTATCCCGCCAGAGATATTGCTTCTATTTAAAATGAGCACCCTCTATGATCACAGTTTTAGTCACAATTTCACCACCAAAAAGTTTTATTTTTCTTCTGTAATTTGCCCCTGTTTATTAGTTTATTGGTTAATTGGTTTACACAGAAATTTAAAGGCACTCAAACGCTGTATAGAGAGTTTTACAAGAGTAGCTACATGACTTCTTTCATTATAATGTTGCACCATTTATTCCCATTTTATTCATGATTTTCAGCACTCACTGGGCACTTTATTAGGTATTAGGTACTGGTCAACAGCTTGTCAACACAAATATCCAGTCAGCCAATCACCTAGCAGTAACTTGATGCTTTCTTGTCTCTACAGCTCGTCTATCTTGTTTAACCAAAAGTTTGTTTGAGCAGTATTTGATAAATCACCTTATTTAAAATTCAGCAAATTTATCGGAATATATATCTCACACTATGCCATACTTTGGTGTCCTTATAACAGTCTTAATAAATAACAAGGTCTTTTTCACTAGTTTTTAAAAGCAATGGCAGTTGCATCAATATTTAGATAAAATTCATATTTTGGAGATTAATATTATGGATTTGTAGCCAGTAAATAATATCAATATGGACCAATGTCTGTGAGGAATGGCTCGAGCAGGTTGTTGAATCTAGCCCACAAAGATAGCCTAGACAGTAGTATTAGTAAGTATTAGTTAAGATAGTATTATCTTATCTTAAAGTACTAAGATTTAAGAAATGAGCTAACAAGTATATGCCCTGTGTGTGTGTGTGTGTGTGTGTGTGTGTGTGTGTGTGTGTGTATCCTGTTAATGACAATATAATAATCTATTTGTATTTGTCTTAAGAAATTAAATTCATTTTTCTTTATCTTCATTCATCTTCATTCTTTTCATCTTCATTTTTAGTTACCCCTGACTTCAGTCTTTGGCATACACAAGCAGAAACTACCAGAGGACTGAAAAACACAATGGTATCATTGGTTGATAATCTCTGAGTAAATCACCACATGCCTACAGTAGATCTTCTCATAGGCTTGATAAGCAAAGACAAGAAGGATTTATGGTGTGCCTGTTCCAGTTTGTGTGTATGTGTCTGTGTTGTTGCACATTATAAAGGGATTATAGTGGGGGCTGGGGGTGGGCAGATTTGTATTGGTTTGATATGCCATCATTCCTCTGGCATATCATGCCTCTTTTTCTAACTCTTGTCAGGCTGTTCTTTCTCATTTCATTTCAATGCACGTCCTTTCATTTTATTCCATGCCACACATTCTCTTTTGTTTACAATACAGTCCTTTAAGAACTTAAAGTACCTCGATTAGATAAGGTGTGACTGTCCACACCATTCCCTTGGTCAGACTATCTGTAATCTTCAGTGTGAAAGTATGTAAAAACTACCTGTTACCATACTGTGCCACAGTGTGTGTAATAAAAAAAACCTGTCGGAAAGCAGTGCAGAAGTCAGCTTTCATCCAAAAGAAGAGCTTTTAGACATCCTTTTAAAAGCCTGCAGGACTATTCATGAATACTGAATACTAAAGAAATTGAAAAAAAGCCTAAGAGAGTTCCCTCAACTCTAAGGGCAGAAAATGAAACCAAAACCAATGAGACCACAACATACTGGTGACTGACATATTTCAAAGTAGTTAATACATTAGAGGATCAGCTAAACTACTCGAGCCCGGAATGTGCACTACAGTCAGTGTCAAAGCCACGAGCAACAATTCAGTGACTTCCTGTGTCTATACAGCTTTTTGCTGTTTATGTAAACACGTAACTGTAATTTCAAAGAAAAAAAACATGCTAATAAAAATGGTCATAACTGATCAAATCTGTGAAAACAATGTTTACAAAGTCTGTAAGTAAATACTATTTAGAATGAAACTTGACTAACAAAAGAGTTTCGATGAAAAGCTCAGACTCTTTTTTCTTCTTCTCTGTGAAATGTATTTAGCTGTTCATCTGCCTATCCTTAACACATTTATATATGAGTAGATTTGTCTAGTTCTAAACTTCTTCAGTGTATCTTGCTGCTTGTATTTTTCTGTCTCTTCGTGTTTCTCTCCACTCTCTATCTAAAACTTTCTTCCTCGCTCTATATGTTTAATTTGTGATTCGTATGATTGTCCCTTCTTTAGCGACTCATTTCTTTGTCTTACCTACAATGTCCTTTCTTGTCTCTCTCTTTTATTCTCCCTCTCTTTCTGTCTGCCAGCTGGGCCTGTAGGCTTTCAGCAGCATTACAGCTTGTAAACCTCGGATTACAGCACCCAGAATCTGCCTAGCACTGCATGCTTCTGTGGATCACAAATACACAAGTGTGACATTCACCCATTCATCATTTACATATAAACATATATGATATTTAAATAGCCTTGGATAAACATGTGCCTTAAAGTAAGACAATGCATTTGTACATTGCAGTATAGGCACACAATGACTACACAAGCTTAGTGTCTACACTGTTCTCCACTGCATTAAGTTCCACAACGTCCCTTCACTATCATAGTGAGCTCACTAGAGGATTACCTTTCTGCTCCTCAGTATGTTTACCTAATTTTTCTACTGATTATTGCTATTGTTTGCCTATTTCCCCATGGCCTCTATTCACATTGTGCAAGGACATGTATAAGCATAATGCCTTTCAGCATTCAGCTAAATCACCAGTTTTTAATATTGAACTTACAGTACCTGCAAAACAACAACTAAAATGTATTAAGTTTAGTCTTTAAGTTTTCTTATTTCTTAAAAAAGCAGCCTGCTTATAATAGCTTGTGTGATGAAATAAAGAAAAGCGTTGTATTTACCTACAAGGCCTACTTGTTTTAAAAGTTTTGTTTCATAATTTGGAAAGTTTTTGGTTAATAGGTCCAGAGTGTAAGCAGAGTGGTTTAAGGGCCAGATTCTTCCACGAAATGCGGTTGAAAAATTTGCTTTTGCATTAGTTTACTGAAAACAAGTGGATTCACCTTGGGTTTATTTTACTATAGAGCATTGCTCTTAAAATACACACAGCTTGATTTAGTTTTGGCGTGCTTCCCTGTACACTAAGGCCCTCTCATATTAGCATGGACAATTTGCTTTTTCTATCTATCATTAATGAAATCAAGCGAGGAAAGGCAACAGCTCTTCTAGATCTTAATGATTTATGTTTTTTTTTCTTTTCATAGCAGAGTTTTAACTGTCATTTGCTGAGCAGTGATGAACTATGTCTGCTGAGAGTGGCTTTCAGAAGCATTCCTGATTCCTGAAGTAATGATTTCCCATCAAGAATCCTATGTAGTTTAAAGGCTATTCTGCTTCCATAGACTGTGCAGCTATTTAATATTGGTTGTCAGCCTTGTCTTGTGTTATAAGATTATGTGGGATATAAATGATGCATAGAGAACAATAAAATTCCCAATTTCTTGATTACTTATATCTTTAAGTTTGGTTATTCTTTAATTGTTGAGATCCCTTTATATCAGTGTAAAAATAATCTTTTAAATATGTGGCTAATAATAAAGTAGAAAGCATTTATTTTTATTTGCAAAAATCTTTCATTTCATTCTCAAAATTTCTATAATGCTACACTTAGAATTAAATACAGGGTTTAAATGATTTGCATTTCCTATATGATTCTAACCTTTTTCTTTTTTTGTGATTTAATATTTTATTATTTCTATTCCTGCATGAGGCTCTCTACCTCTGCTCTGTGTTTTCTGTGCCTGTTGTCTTTTTCTGCTAGATAAATATCAGTTTACAGGAGAGGTCAAGAAATGTGCTAATGCAACAAAATAACTGCTTTTGGACATACCAGACTCTGAGACAGGCCCTCAATGAACAGCAAAAATCAGAGTGATGGGTGACAGGACTGAATGTGTTTTTGTGTGTGTGAGTGTATTGTATGAAAGTGAGAGTAAGTGAGTGTTGGACAGCTGAGAAGTGAAGGGTGCTAAGTGTATCCAAGTGTACCAGAATGGCTGTAAAACTAACTTTAACTGTATCCACATGCGATACACACATGCAGCTCTTATCCTAACTTTAACCATTACAACTGAATATACGTCCATCTAGCCCTTAACGCTAAAATATGCCTTAACCCTCAAATAGTCATTGAAATCTACAAGGTCCCTCCAAAGCTTTTGGACCCTAATAGTATAGTGAGATCCATTATCAGGATCTCACCTTATAATGCAAACAAACATACACAGACAAACACACAGAGATCTGTTGAGGGACCAGCTAAGTGGTTAGACTGGCACAGGTTAGTCTAGCTGTCTGAGTGCTCCAGATATCATATTGACTGAATTACTAGGTAGAATTTGTTTTTTGTACCTATGAAAAGAGGACTATATCTACTCTAGTGTAGCTCGACATAAGATGTAAAAAAATACATTTTTGTCAACATGCTTACCATGCTGTGCACAGTTTAGAAGATGAATAATTAAACAAATTAAATATTTACATAAACATTTACAATAGGGGTTACTAAAAACACTTACCTGCAGTTTGTCTGCAGAAAATGAAGCAAATAATAAGAAATTACATAAGACAATACATAAGAGTGTTATGATGAAGGGCCATGAAAGTGTAGAGCAAATAAAGCACGCAATAACGTATTACAGAATAAGCACTAGGATATGTTCCTGTACAAACTGTGAGATGTAAAAGGTTCTCAAAACAATAAAAATGTTACTCTCTTATATAACAGAAATTCAGCTACCAAAAGATTGCGCATGAGCTCTACACAGAACGAGCAAAAAAAATGTAATCAGTGGTTATTCATTGCTTACGTAAGATACAGTCAGTGGAATCAGAAGAAAAGCTACACAAAAATGAAATAACATTGTGCATGTTGCCTTTCTGATGTTCTCAAAGTAAGATTCCAGATTTCATGTTATCATGATTGTATATGTACATGCATAATTTCTAACTGCACACATATGCACATGTATTATTTAATCCCCTGTGGTATTTAATGGCTTAAACGTTCCCGCTATACTGAAGACATCCTTTTTGGCTCTCGGAGGAGGCGGACACACTTTTTCTCCTCTCCTCTCCTTTATCTTCCCTGCTTAGTTCTTATGTCCTTGTCTATTCTCGTGTTTTTTTGTATTACTTTTCCCTGGAACACTCTCTCACAGTCTGTTTCTAAAACCTAAAGAGAGTTATGGATTTGATCATCTGGTCTCTGAATGCTATTGACAACCTTTTCTCAACGAGAAGTCTGGGCTCGGGAGAGCCCGAGTGCCCTGGAGAGACTTTCCCTGCCGGATACACTATGGACGGGTGGCAGGAATGGAGGGTCGTGTGCCTGGCGGGACTGTCGACCGAGGACGCTGAAGATATCTACCTATTCGGAACCATGATAACAGGGTTTTTGCTGATTGGAGCTGGCTTGGCCCTGGCTTATCGGAGAATTAAGAAAGCGGAACCGGCTGTTCAAACCCCCCCAAGGCTGCCCCCTGGGATTGAAACGATGGGACAAGGCGTGACTTCTCAGAACGGGCTCATTGAGAGCAGCATGGTTAAGACCTTGGAGACGCTTACAGCTGCCGTGAATACTCAGAATAACACCTCTGAGTTTATATTGGGTTACATCAAGGAGAGGCCTGCTCAGAATAACACCTTTGAGCCAAAGTTGGATTACATTGTGGAACAGCTGACTACAGTCGTGAGTTCTCAGAATCGGCTTTCTGAGCAAAAGAATGATAACACCAGCAAGTTTGATACCATCATCAGGAAGCTCGCGGTTCTCCAACAGGAGATTGAGAGACCAGTGTCGGAGTGTTAAAGAACAGCTTTGAAATTCTCATGAGTTGTTGCAAAAGACAAATTACCATCATAATCCGGCTACCCCTTCGGCGCCAGCTGTGGGCTCAAGGCTGGAGCCAAACAAAAACTCCCTGATAACGACTGTGTTGAGTCTGTTTCTTCCCATTCCATGCAAGGCCACCTGGGTTGGCTGGAAGACTGTTTACGCAGGGCGGAGGACACTGTCTCAGCTGAACTATGGACACGCACACACATACACATACTGATACTGATAAGCACTCACTGACGCATCACCCTCCCTACCCCGGATCCAACGCCACCTCCAACGCTTACCTCCCCTCTGATGTGGACATCAGGTCAGTTGGAGGCGCAGTCGAAAGATTGCAGCGGTCCCAGATCAGATGTACACAATGGAACACTTTCCCATGTTGCTTGTCTGTGTTTATTGTGCTATGGTGTGTTGATATCTGTGCATTCCTGTACTATCCTGTTGTGTTACACATTTCGATGTTTTTTTCCTTGCTACCTAGCCTGACCTGTCTCCCCAATGTGATGTTTGTGTATTGTATGTACGGTCGGTAAGGTCTGTCATCTCGGTTGTGGGCAAAAGACCTGCAACTGACAAATAAAAGCTATCTCATCTCATCTCTCTCTCTCATCATAAACATTAAGAGTCCCTATGGCTTTACATCTTTAGCTGCACTTTAATCGTAATGATAGCTTCTGTGTGCTTAGAGTGCAGTGAAAATTTCTGATTCCTTAGTTTTTTGCATATTTGTCCCATTTACTTATTTCATTATCATCAAACAAATTTTAATATTAGACAAAGACTACTCAAGTAAATACAAAATGCAGTTTTGTAAAAGATAATTTGATTTATTAAAGGAAAAAAAAAACATCCAAAGCTCCCTGGCCAAGAATCATTATCCACAAATGGTAAAAATTTGGAACAGTCATGAACCTTTCCAGGAGTTTCTGGCCAAATTACTCCAAGTGAACATTGACAACTCGTCTTGGAAGTAACAAAAGAACCCATAATAACATCTAGATAACTGCAGGCCCCACTTGCTTCAGTTAAGGTCAGAGCTCATGATCTAGCAATAAGAAAGAGACCGGGCAACAATGGCGTCCGTGGTAGAGTTCCGAAGTGAAAACCACTCCTGGCCAAAAAGAACACAAAAGCTCATCAAATCATCATTTTAAAGCTGAATTTTCTGCTTACTAGGGTATTCTTTGTCTAACATTAAAACTTGTTATATATCTGAAATATGTATTTGTGAGAAATATGCAAAAAAATAGAAAACCAGGAAGAACCGAATATTTTTCCACACAACTGTATATGTTGGCACTGGTGTGTGTGTGTGTGTGTGTGTGTGTGTGTGTGTGTGTGTGTGTGTGTGTATTTTGCATGCTGTATAGCTGTGTTTCTTTAGCTACATGTAAGTGAAGTTGTGTTAAACACACTTACTGTATGCCTTAGCATTTTTTTCTTTTCATCTGTGATGATTGCAAAGCAAAAAGCAAGTAAATAGAGTTATTTGTATGCCTACCTACCTGCACCTACCAGGCAGACATGGTGGAAATAGTGGAAGATAACTAGATTTGAGAATTTTTTCTTCTGTTAAGACTTTTGGGGAACCTTGCGTGTAAACTCTGTTAGATCAAACCTGTATTCCCAAGTGGAGTCTCACCCTTCTCCCACTCTTCGTTCTGTTGTATCTCCCATTATTCACCAAGAGTATTTGCAGGGTGAAGAACATTTTTTAATTCACTTTCCCCAAGCATCTCCTGCTTTACTTATCTCTGCTCTACTTTCCATTTTTTTTCTGTCTGCCTTTTTGTCTCTTTGTCTTTTTCTCACGTTTCAATACAAACGCCATAAACACATACAGAGGTAAATACACAAATTATGTATCACCTTATCAATAATTAGCATTATTTTTTTCCTGTGGTGTTAATCATAGACTTTTATATAGCTTTGTTTTAGACAAACACATTTTTTCTCATTTGCCAGACATATCTCAAACACAAAGGTTAATTGATTTAAAAAGCATTTTCCAAGAACTCCAATTGCGCTCATCTTTTTAGGCAATAAGTGATGAAACGTTTTCTTCTTTATTCAATTAAAAAGAGACGGACACTAAATTAAATGATAGCGCAGTTTAATTATTAAGTTACATATTAATTTAAAGTTTGGTATTTAAAAGCACATTAAGTAAGGAAGTTTGAATTATATATACATACCAGAACCCAATCTAACCCGCACTGCACACACACAGACACGCGTCTTCCCAACAATTCAAGCAAGCCATAAAACAGCTTGTGGCTCTTCTGGGAAATCAGAACAGGACTTGTTGTTGTCATCGTTATATTGATCAGAGACTACTCAGTGTATTTGTGTGTGTGTTTGTGTGTAAATGCAAGTGTGGATTCGTAGGTGTGTGAACATACATTCTTATATACATATGTTTGTATGTATATAAGAAAGAGAATAAAATCTATTGTCAAATGTTGTACTTCAAGTCATGAACATGAAGTACTCCCACTATGAATAACCTCAACTCTTACAAAATAAAATAAGCAATAAAACAAAGAATATCTTTTTGCCCCCTTCCCTTTTCTTTTTTTGATATTATGCAAATTTCACATGTCTGTATATAAGTTATGAACACTCATAAGTTAATTTCCTGTCTCCAACACTTTTTTGATTTGTTTAGAACCCCCCCAAAAAATCACTAATTATGCAACAAACTATAGATACCCTAAATGTTTTTAGAGCTTTGTGTATAATTAAATTAAATGTATTTCAGTTGAAGCTAAGTTTGCTCTGCCAATCCTGTTCTCACTAATGTTGTGTATCTGTATTTTCACGGTGGGATAAACCCAGATCTATTTCATTTGATCTTGCTGCTCTTTTTAATACCTCTTTAATTCAGCATGGGTGATTAAGAAATCAAAATTTTAAAAAGTGATTATTAAAATAAGCTGTATCTTTATAAGTTTTATAGCTTCGGTCAGGTGTAAACTTCAGTAATGTTATTATTTCATGTTTTTCAAACCTAATGTGTACCTGTGTACACTAGTTTGTTTGAAATGGTGGTTGTGGTGCCTTCAGTTAGTCAACATTCACTTCCATCTGGATGAATCACCTCACAGTTACGTCATATGGTTCATCTCGTACAGCCAGAGTACCTACCCTAAAGGAGGAACCAAAAAAACAACACACCCTTAAAATGCTATTCTAAAGGCTGCAATCATCCTCTGTTTCTGCAGTACAACCACATAAAAGAGAGTACTATTTCTACAGTGGTTTTCAGAATTTTAAAAAAGGTCCAGAAGGGCCTAGTGAAATCATCTAGTACGGTGAAGTGATTGTCATTGCTCAAGTAACAAGTCTGAGGTGAATTGAGGGTTGTGAAATTTTGTGTTATACTGCTGGAAGCAGCCGTAAGTATACGGGCATGTGGTCATAAAATTCAAGAATCAAGATTCTTTACTGTCATGTTAAGGGAATATACAATGAAATGAAGTTGCACTCAGGGATTGTACTCAATGAATATAAAAATAAGAATGAAAAATCAGTTAAGCTATAAATATAAACAGTTCATTTCGCACACACAACAAACATCACAATCTCCCAGTATTTCCACTATGCAGCACATTCATTTCCACTATATGAATTTATAAAGTCCACATTGTGATTTACTCCTGTTATTGTAATTGCTGCATGTTTTGTATATAGGGCTGTGCTTCAGTCCATTGTTCAGGATGGTAATGGCTTTAGGGTATAACTGTTGATGAATTTTTTGGTGCATGTTTTAATGGACTGGTAACGTTTTCCTGAGGGTAATGATTCAAAGAGATGATGAGCCTTCCAGTATACTGTTGTTGTTGTTTTTCTTCCAACAGCAGGAGGTTAAGATGTCTTCCGAGGCAGGTAGCTGTTAGTTTGTGATGTTTTGTGGACATAATCAGCAACAATCTCCTCAGTTGGTACTAAGAGGCCACATGGTTTAAACAGAATATCCCCCAAAACGTTATACCTCCACCAGCGGGATGATATAAAGCAGGATGTATCCATGCTTTCATGTTTAGGGTGAATTCTGAACCTATTATCTGAATGTTGCAGCAAAAATTGAGGCTCATCAGTCCAGCTCATCTTCTGTTATCCAGTTTTGGTTAGTCTGTGTGAATTCTACTGAAGTAGGTGAAGGAAGGCACCCGGTGTGCTCTTCTGCTTCTAGAGCTAATCTACTTTGAAGTTTGACCTTTTGAGCTTGCTTTTCTGCATACCTTGGTTGTAACAAGTGGTTATGTGACTTACCTTGGCCTTTTTATCAATTGAAAGTAGTTTAGCCATTCTCCTTTAACCGCTGATGTCAACAGGGCATTTTCTCCTGCCATTCACTGCACTGGATATTTTCTTCTTTTTTGGATCGCTCCAAACCACAGAGATGGTTGTGTGGGGAAACCCCAGTAGATCAGCATTTACTGAAACACTCAGAGCAGCCTGTCTGGCACCAACAACTATGCCACAATCAAAGTCACTTAAATATCTTGCAATATAGATCGCATTCTATATGAATTCTCTATTGAATTTTTGATTTGACTTGCTGTGACCATTTAGTTAAAGGCATACAATGTGTAATATAAATGTAAAAATAAAGACTAGACTTTGCTGTTGTGTAAATAATATCGGTAAGCAATGGAATTTTGCTTTTCCTCAGGAGAGAAGAAGGGGGTCAAGAGGCAATTGCTGGGCATTGCTATAACCTCTCTTTTGACAAACGTTATCACAACAAGGAAAACAAGAAAGTCTTCACTAATGTTGTTCTGTTGACTGAAGACCTTATGAATTCAACTATGCTGGGAAAAAAATCTCTTTAGAAAAATTGCAGTTTTTGTGTTTTTTTGTGTTCAAAGACACAATGATTGGAATGGGGCACGCTTTGCTATATTTTATAATTTTATTTTAATAACACCAAACAGCAAAATAAAATAACACAAGTAAGTGAAAGAAGGGAAGAGAGGAGACGAGAATTCCTGTACACTTGGAAGTAGTTTTCATGCTAGAGTGGATGAGCACACAGACCATGAGGTAGAGAATGGGCAGCTGGTGTTGCAGACCTAGTGTAAGTGGTGCAACAAGCACCCTGTGTTAGCTGAGAGAAAGACGGAGAGGGAGGGCTTATTGTGCATTAAAGTGCACATATTGTTGTTTAAGTAAATTCATTATTGTAGAGTTCATTTACTTATTTAATTTGATCTTGCTACTCTTTTTAATACCTCTTTAATTCAGCATGGGTGATTAAGAAATCAAAATTTTAAAAAGTAATTATTAAAATAAGCTGTATCGAAGTTTTGTAGCTTCGGTCAGGTGTAAACTTCAGTAATGTTATTATTTCATGTTACTAATTAAACACTCTTTAAGCACTTTTTGAATAATTACAAAACATACTGTGAAAATAAAGAGTAATGTGCCCATACTGGGCTTCTGTTCTCACAAACAGATGCACAGCTGGATAGAGCTGAACTGAGAAGATATTCCTTAAATGGTGCATTAGATGTTAAAAGCAAAAAAATTTGGATGTAAAATCTTTACTTACTGTGAATCAGCCCTACCGTTACTATTACCACCACGAGTGTAGGAGTGTCATGATCAAAGCATGATTATAATGAGGCATTAGTGTTTTGTTTTGTTTTTTTAATAGTTTCATCACAGGAATATTTTTGAATAAAACTGTCCAAATAAATCAAGGCAGTGAATAGAATAGATTAGAGCTATGCTTGGAACTGCTTTCGAGGCCGATGGATGAGCCTGCACGCTATAAGGTGGAGAGAAGGCAGTTGGTGGTGCAGAGCTTTCATACTAGTGCAAGTGGACTGCTTGCTGCAACAAGCTGGTGCTTCTCTGACTGCCACTGAACTGGTAGAGAGCACGGAGTCGGGAGAGAACCTTGGACTTGAGCTGGTTCCTTAAAACATGTCAACCAGCAAGCACAAATATGGCAGAGGGAGGGGAGAGGACAGAAGGAAGGCTTGGTATGCAAGCTGTTCGTAGACTGACACGCATGTTGCTCATTAGCAAGGGAGAAATGGAGGTTCGGGTGGTGGTAAGAGAGGGGTCACTTGAGGAGAGGGAGGGAGACAGGAGTAGTGGAACTGCTCTTCAGTTTGACTGTGCGCATGTCTGGCTGCCCTCTCTTTATAGCAATGGCAAACATATGACTGCATAGTGGAGTCAACAGAGGGAATGTTATAGCACAACAGATGCTGAAAGCAGCACATCTACTCCTGGGCAGGTGAAATCCAGTTAACACAGGGAAAAAAGAAACAAAAAAGAAAAGAGGGAGCCATGTATGATCATGGAGAAAAGCCCTATAATATTTCTGCTGCTGAAGGTGAAGCAGATAAACTACTAATAGCTAAGAGTAGCCTACACCAAGAGTCCATTATTACACTGCATTAGAAAGTCCAAAATCAAATCTCTCTCTGTGTCTATCCACTGGTGGAGCTCATCATATAAGGTGGGAGGAAGTGCAGCAGCAGCTAATACAGCAATTGCCCAGGTCTAATTTCATGGGGAGTTGCTCTTATGTCTACCAGCAGTAATTTGAGGTAAGGTGTAGAGCAGAATTTTGACAACATTTATTCATGCATCTGTTTTACTTTTACAACTTCCTACGCATATTGATTTTGTTGCAGTCGCTAGTGTCTGTCAGTGCTGTGTACAATTTTCCCACCTCCATGGCTTCCAAATGTCACCTGCTATCGACTGCATTTTGAATTGCTACGAGTCATGTATGTAACAATCAGGCCAGAAGCCACAGTTTGTGTCACAGTGTGCTTTGATGTGTTTGCCACAGGGAGAGAAAATGAGAGATACATGAAATCTCAAAGCACCCCTTAGTGATTGTAAGATGCTATTTAGGCTAGAGGATACCTGCATGCTGTTTGATTGTGCATCCACATACAGTACGCTGGGTTTGTGTTCACATTGATGTGTGTTCCGAGAAAAGGGTTTGTTGTAACAGTAAATGACTCGTGGCTCCAACACAGCACTGGTCGATGGTCCAATTACCTTTAAATGTGTGTGGTTACACATCCTTTAAAGTGCCTGGGGTCTGTCTGAGTCTATGCAAGTGTGGGAAGTGGCTGGAAGTAGGAAGGAGACTGATATAGACTGGTATATCCATTTTTTGTTCAGTGTTATAATAATGTTTTACAGATCACCATGACAAACAATACTGAAAGACTGACACTTTAATGTAGATGTTTTTATTTGTACACTACTGTGCAGCCTTAGGTAACATCTTCTCCAGCCTTTGTGAATGTCTTTTAAAGATCTTCTTTGGACATACTACTTTTTCACTTATTTTTAGTTCAGTCCTTGCATCTGACCATTTTTAAATAAGTTTTGCTTAAACCCTTAACCCTGACCTAGGAATGATTCTAGCATAAAACGCCACCTAAATTAAAGAATGAACCAGTGTTGTTTCTACACATAACAGAAAACTTAGCAAGGAACCAGTTTTAAATTGTATCTTTAGGCACTTTTATACTAGCAGCCTGTTATAAAAGCAAACCATTTGTTCACATTTCTTTAGATGAACCTATGAAAAATGCCAATGATAACACAGTTTGACAGGAATAACATAATAGTTTTGCACCAAGAAGTGCTATTAGCTAAAAACTGGCTGTGCTGTGCAGCGTCTCCCTAAAATATTTGTAGAGGCTGGACAAATGTAGGACAAAAGAATGAGTTTCAGGCCTAAAAAAAACTAACTGCAGAAGACGAAGAGTATGTGAAAGTCATATCCTTAAGAAATAGGAAGAAGCCCAGTAAAGATGTGACACAGGATCTATGAGATTCATTTGGCCCCTCAGTTGATACGGTTGTTGCAATATCATCCAGAAAACATACGATCAGGAACAGCTTCCTTTTTAAGCTGTTGATTCCAAACAATCTGCTAATGCAGTAAACACAATTGTGGATAGAAAAACACACAATGGAAAACTATCAGTTGTGGAATTGTCTCCCCAGAGCCTGGACCTTAACGTTATTGAAGCAGTGTGGGATCATCTTAACAGAAAATGAAACAAAAGGTATCCAGCATCCAAACAAGAGCTTTGAATGTCCTTCCAGAAGCCCATGGTGATTCATCAAATGTTGTTGAAACACAATTTTGGTAAAATGAGAAACAAAGAGATAGCATGCTTTGTCAAAAGAAAAACTGAACTGAGAGCAATAAATGATGAAAAAAGAGAAATAAAAAAGGAAATTAAAGCAGTGATAGAGAAAGAAGGAGAGAGAGTGTGGGATGTTAATGGCCGTGTTTAGATGCTGTCTTCTTCCTAATGGTTATAACATGCAAACGCACACAAACACTCACAAATGCACATTTACTTCATACTGTCAGGCTGAGAGCCATTATCCAGAGCTATGAAGATAAGCAGAGGTTGGTGGCCACTCTGCTAGTCATCCAACCATTTTAACTCATCACCTGCACACCTCTACAGTGAAGCAGCCTCTATTACTCCTTTTAGGTGGAAATGCATAAGAGGATAAAAGTGAAAATACTGACATTTACATTTGTTGAAATATTACAATGGTTCTTCCATCACCTTCGAGCTTATGGCTTTGTCTCTTATTTCCTCTTTACCGTCCATTTATAATGTCAAAGAAAAAATGAAGATAGTAATGTAAAAACAATGTATGTACTGTTAAGTGTACATACCCTTATCAGTAAGGCTGTTTTTGCATGTCATTAATAAAAGAAGGCCATTTAAGTGGATACAAAATAAATGACAATGGAAAAAAGTAGGAATGTGCCCAAACTCGGCTTTAAGTTTTATGTTCTCACAAACAGATGGACAACTGATCCAGGAAGATGTTTTTCCAAAGAATGAAGAAGCATTTACAGTAAACAATGTGTATTAAAATTCGATCACTTCCCTCACTGCAGAAGACGAAGAGTATGTGAAAGTCATATCTGTTGTGGTTCTACTGTGGCTCTATATGAGAGTGGGGGAGTGAAATTTGATGTAATGTGTGTTGGTCTGGGTGGGTGAGTGTTTTTGTCTGTAAGTGTACATTAATGGCTAAACAGCCTGACCCTGATTAGTACCCTCTGTTATTACTTTAGTCCTTTGCTTTTAGTGATTGATATGTTTTGCCTAATCTTATTGACTTATAACTAAATGCTATGCAGAATGCAATAGACTGCCTCATTGGGTTCACTGCTTTTCTGTGTTATTGTGCATATTCTCTGTCCACATTGTTTCTGTAGGATCTAGCACCTTATCAGTAGCTGGAGCAATTGACTGATTTAACTAGTGCAAATGCACGTGGTTATTTAACCAGTCTTTTAGGAACTCTTGTTTTATTAATGCAGTCCCAAGAAATAAATATTAAGTGCCTTGCTTAAGGGTAAGATGACTACAGTAGGCAATTCCTGTCTCCGGGAGGCAGTACAGGAAACACTAATGAAGCAAAACCATGTGGTTTTGATTTTTTTTAACTCTTTCACTATCACTAACTCTTATCTCAGTACAATCACTGAGTTTTGATTACCACTGTTGGGGCTCACTGCTGCATAGCTCAACAGCTCTGTGGAAGCCAGGATTACAGAGTGCCATAGCAGGTGTGCTTTTGCTGTTAGCCAAGGGCTTTTTTGTGTGTGTCTGTGTAAAAATGTGTGTCTCGCTGAGCACTTTTTTTTTATTACGAGTTCCGCTTATAATCCCTTTGCTGGATTTTAGATAATGTTCTCTTTGGAGCAGGTTGACTTATATGTGTTGTTGTATGGATTTGTTTTCCTACAGATGTGGTCAGGTGTGACTGTAAAGTGAAAAACAGAGTCTGCTTTTGACTTTCTAATCGGCATTTTGCTGCAGGACTGATATTTTATTTACTCCCTAAGTGTCGCTGTTTGGTTTGTGTTAACTGTTTCTCACCTGTGTTTTTATTCGTGAGACCTTTCTATCTTTTTCATGTTACCAAAATCTCCTTTTCCAAGTTTGCTTCTGTTGCCACACATATAAACAGCAGACAGGCGCAGCAAAAGAGTAGCGTGTACAAACACATTCACACACTTTTATTAAGGACTGTATTGACAGTGGGTTTGTGGAAAAAAATATTCAGTAGTAGTTTTTCTGTGTTGCAAAATAAAGGCTAGCAGGCTAATATTAAGAGAAATACAGGTTTACAGATACCTCTGTATTTTGGGTCATTATGAAATAGAGAAATGAGCTACATTTAGCTCCACATCTCCCTCTCCAGGCAAAAACATGGATAGCATGGAATTTGATTTACTTGGGTTTGTCTGTGTGATTTGGGTAAATGCAGAAAGATGAGCAAAGATGAGCACTGTATTGTTGATTTAAGTGCTGGAACGGCAACAATGTTGTATGGTTGCAATAACACATAACAATAAGACAGTTGTACATCCTACACACCCTCATATATCCAACTCACAGTGAAGGTTGATGAGGCTCTTGTGTGAATTATCTTAGGTCACTGGACTCTCTGTTCTAATAGGAATGATAAAGGTTGTAATATTTTCCACTACAAGGAGCAACAAAGAGGCCACGTTGCAAATAAAAATAATAAAGGCTCTTTTAAAGGGCAGGACCTTGCTCACAGCGTGCATTTATAAAAGCCCTGCATGTCTACTTTGGTATTGGCAGTTCAAGCACACATCATCTTAGTTTAACAGCAAGAATGCTTAAAGATGTTGAAAAAGGTGCTTGAGTGATGTTGGGAAGATGCCAGTGAAGTACACCCACGCATGCTTGAGATATCAAATAAGAGTTTAAAAATGTAAAAAGTACCTGTGGACGTGCAGTATTAACACATTTACATTTGTAATGGATGAAACCCCCAGTGATAGTTACTCTCTCCCCATTGATCAACAGTGCTGTCTGTCATGGTTCACTCATGAGGAAAGACTCAAACAGGTAGGCAGGCAGGCTACAGAAAGAAACAGCACACACACAAAAACAAAACAAAACAAAAAAGTACTCATAAAAGGTTGCATAAGTAATAACAACAAAGAAACATCAAGGATGTAGAAAATAGACTAATGCCACGTTATATAAGGGTATCTTAGCTGTTCCTAGGACTGCGCTCTTCTGGACAGAGATCTCGGATGTTGTTCCTGGGATCTGCTGGAGCCACTCGCACAGCTTGGGGGGTCACTGCACCGAGTGCTCCGATTACCACTGGGACCACTGTTACCTTCACCCTCCACATTGTCCCCAGTTCTTTTCTGAGCTTCTAGCACTTTTACAGCTTCTCGTGTTCCTTCTTCCTGATGTTGCTGTCATTCGGTATCGCTACATCTATCACTACAGCCGTCTTCCTCTGCTTGTCCACCACCATTACTATCGGTTGATTAGCCATCATCAGTTTGTCTGTCTGCCTCTGGAAGTCCCACAGGATCTTAGCTCGGTCATTCTCTACCACCCTAGGACACATCTCCTATTTTGACCTCGGGTCTTCCAGGCTATGCTTGGCACAGATGTTCCTGTATATTATACGAGCACTTGGTTATGGTGTTCCATGTATGCCCTGCCTGCTAGCATCTTGCACCCTGCTCTTATGTGCTGGATTGTCTCGGGGCATCTTTACACAGCCCCTGCACCAGTGGTCTTGCCTGATGTGATAGACCCCAGCCTCTATGGATCTTGTGCTCAGAGCTTGTTCCTGTGCTGCCATGATTAGTGCCTCTGTGCTGTCTTTCAGTCCAGCTTTGTCCAGCCACTGGTAGGACTTCTGGATGTTAGCCACTTCCTCTATCTGCCAATAATACACACCGTGCAGGGGGCTTGCTCCTCTTCTTTCTTGTGTTTCTGCTGTCTGAGCTATTCACTAAACATGCGGTCGGTTGTGGCCATCTTTCTGATGTACTCACTGATGTTTGTTGTCTCATCCTGGACAGTGGTTCTGACACTCACTAGTCCCTGGCCTTCTTCTTTTCTCAGGCTGCTGGATTTGGTGTGAAACACTCCATGCATGGTGGTTCATCTGAATCTTTGATATAATGTAGCAACAATATAAAGGGAAGACAAACATAATGACTTAGTTGGTGGTAGAGTGGGTATAACTTTTCGCACTTTTACCAGAGGTGAAGAAAGACACAACCACAGACAGACAGGAACTAAGAGGGCAAAAAAAAAAAAAAGTCATGGGAGAAATACCACAAGAATAAGTCAAAAAGTAGTTATAATACAGCACCGGCTTCTAATGGCAAATCTAGAATTAACTCACACACATGATCCGTGTCTACAAAAATCCTTCCACGATGAGTGATTTAAACTGTTGGCTTTGATTCTGAAAAAAAAAAAACTTCAAACAGGATGTAGCAGGGCATGAAAAAAGCCACAATTTTAGAGAAGCTTTACCATAAGTACTGGTCCCAAAAGGGAATTGATCAGAATTGGCAGAAAACTGTATATCCAACTTCTGGCTTTAGAAAAATGGATAATCCTGTATTTCCCTCTGCACTGTGCCCTCTGCTTCTCTGATGTGTTTGTGTTTTCTTTTAAATACAAATCATCGCATGCAGTTTTGTGTGTATCATAGTGTGCTTGTGATACACAAAAAACTGTTTTTTCCCCCTGTTTTTTTTCCTACTGCCTCTATCTCCACAGGGAAAACAGACTAGTCTGATCTTTGAAGCTAAAAACAATATTTTATTGAAAACATCAGGCAGATTAAATAATTTGGTCCAGAGGAAGAGAAAAAAAACACTGGGTGTTTATGATGCAATTTGATAGAAGTCTGGGTCAGAAGGAAATAGATGAAATCTTGTATACTGGGAGTTAAAGCAGTATATTATGTGCTGTTTATGATTATTTTGGGGTCCTAGGTAATTCAGAGGGTAATTAATTCAGTGCTCAGTTAAGTCGAATTTTGTAACGATATGGGATATCATGCTGAAGCAATCATATAAGCCTTGTGTTTGTCCTTTTTAACATTATGCATCATGCACTTGGGGGTGAACTGCAGATTGTAAACTATACATTCTAGAGAAATTTGATCAAGGGTTTTTTGGCGATTAGCGGGAATATGGAACGGGAACCGTCAAAACATAAGACATAAAAGTTAGATGAGCCAAATGTGTAGCTGAAATGTGAATATGCCTGATCGGTGGTTTACAAGAAGGTTTTTTAATTGGGACATTCTGGTTGGTCACCCATAGATTAGTTAGTCGAAATCCTTATTTTGCTTAAGTGACTCTTTTTAATTTCCAGAAATAGATTAGAGTGCAATATTCATGATGCTCAGTACTAACTGCACGCAGTGTACAAAAAAAGATGTTCAGTAAATGTTTGGAACAAAATGAAAAAACTAAAATTTTGTGGAATTAAAAAAAAATGCAGGAAAACTTAGGTGAAGCTGAATTTGTCGAACTGTTAAGCACCTCCATGTGTTGACAAAAATCAGGTAGATGAACAGGCTTTCGTTTTTATGGTTGGTCTCTGTAAAAACAAAAAGCCTGTTTACTTTTAAGCTGAGACTAGAAGACTATTTTCTTGTTTTATTGCTCATTACACAAGTATTTAAGGGACACACTATTTTGTGAATTGTACTTTTCTTTCAGGTGAACTTTCAAGAAATTGAGCTGCGTTTAAGAAAGGAAACCTTTGTGTGGCCAATTACATTTATACAGCTTGACATATATATACATATATATTTTTTATGAGAGAAGTTTGTTCTCTTTTATGTTTGATGAAGTGTGTCACCATTACAACAGTATATTCTGGCATTGCGTGTGAGTCCATCTGGGCTGGAAATAAGCTACCAAAGTGGTGTAACTACCGTAGTGCACCAGAGATAATTATCATTTTGTTCAAAACAATAACTTAACGCACTGTTAAATAAAGGTAGTTAAAACACTGCAAGCTTACAGTTTATTTTGAACATTTAAAAGAATGTGGAAAAACACTGAAATCTAGCTCCAGTCTGATATGGCTCTGTTAAACAACCAGCCTTTTTGGATTTCAATGATATCAGTGATACTTACATTGCAGTGTTTGGATAAATCCAAGCATGTGATTGATGAATTGCTAAGTTTTTGTTCTTACTGAGGAATTAACCAGTCTTATGTTTCAGATTTCTGTGTAACTAACTGTTTGGTGTGTTTCTGTGTGTTTTTGTTTGTGTACATTACAGCTAGCCACATGGGACCCAGTTCATGGATTGAATGGCACTCTGACAGACAGAAAATTGGAAAACAACATGAGGGGAGTTGTGCTACGAGTTGTCACTGTTCTGGTGAGTTTAACTGGCCAGTTTGTTAATCTGTGTGTGTGTCTGTTCTTCGATTATGACAAGATTTCCAATTGTCCAAAGACAAAGAAGACCGATTTCAGTCTTTATACAACTTTTCCTTTTATTCATCTTGAAGAATCAGGAGGGACTGTATTAATTTGACATTTCAAACTTTTGCTCCTTTATAAATCTGTCCTTTTGTCTATTTTTGTGCCAATCATTCCACTTTATATATATGGGAATGGGTCTAGGGACAGCTTAAGAGCTTATGTGAGAGCATGAAAAAAAAACCCAGTTTATCAGACAGTGTTAGGAGTAAAGATGGGGGTCATAAAAGCCAAAGAATACCTACCACGGTGAGCTCACTAATGGACCAAGCTATCATAATTTCATTAGCCTTCATTTTGACATTTGACAACTATGTGATGGAGTCTTGATGGTGGTGGGACTCTGGCTTTCCAGCTCTATCTGCCTCGCCCGCAGCATCGATTTGAGTATATCCCTTGAGTGCTTTAAAGATTCACAGCTATAAATTCTTCATATCCCCCCTTTGAAGTGAGAAACAGAGGAAAAAAAGCGATAATACTAGACATCTCTGTGGCTATCCCTTTTTACTGATCTTTTCATAAATTTTTTCAGTCTTTGATTTTCATCATCCTTAAAGGCAAAAAGGATATGGGCTGTGAATATTGTCCCTCTTCTCATTTTTAGGAAGGAGTATCTCTAGTAATGTGAGGTGTATTGTTTGCACACTTTTAAGTTTGTGTTGCTCTTCCTGTCTTCCTGTTCTGTAGCTCTGCCTGTGTAAAAATGTTCATGTTTTACCCAAAATGCCTCATCCCCCTTGTCGGCCTAATAGCAGAAAAGCCTAGAAAGGGTGTGAAATGTCCATGTGCGTTCCCAGATCTTTCCATGTGTAAATTGTTGCGGTTATGATCCATAAGTGTGCAGGCACTTATGGATGTGTGGGAGGAAAAGCCATGTACAGTAATTTAGTATTAAATGTACTGCATGGGTTTTGTTCAGTAAGACTGGAGAAGAGCTACTATATTAAATACTATATAGTATATTAAAGTCTGGCATATTTCAATCTGCATTTAACACTGATACTCACTGGGGAAACACAAAGACATTAGACATTATTAGAAAACTTCAGAAACTTGTACCTCCTGCTATCCATGCACAGAAGGATCTTGTAGGAATGGTGATGCTATTTGGTCAGTAGGATTTCATAACCTGCTCTACAGCAGGTTAGTTTTGCAACATAAGTTAGAAGTAAGAAGTGACCCAATTTCAGGGTACTGAAAACTCGGGTTAACAGTGAAGTTAGCTGGATAAGAATAAATCCTGCTTTATAATACAGACTCAGGGGTAGAAAAACTTTTGGGCACAAGTGACACAATTAGCCAAAAACGATGGTTTAAAACTAAAAAAATATAGTTTAAGAGCTTTAAGCAGTTATCAAAATGTGGTTTTCTTTATACTATATGTAAGACTATATAGTCAGCTGGCCTAAAAATCTAAAATTACTGACTTATATATGTTTCTAAATTAAATTGTTTAATCTCAGCAGCATGGCTTTCTTCTTTTCATCATATGTAGTGGTCTTGTCCTTTTTTATGCAAGGGTGCACATTTCTCTGATTTAAGTAGCAAGCTGTGGATTTAGCTACAGTAGCCCAAATATGCAGCCAAAGGCAAAATATGTCCCTTTTTAACTTGAGTTCATATTTTTGGAGATAATGAAGAGAGCTCACAGTGTTCTCTCTGAATAAAAAGTAAAGTTTTACTTTGAAGGAAGATAAGACACACAGTAACCACAAGTGTAATTAATGCCAAATTTGTTTAGCAAGGTGGCTAATGATATCGATTACTGAAGATTGATGAATTAGCAATCAAATTAAATGATGTTTACAATTTGACAGTTGTTCCTTTACTTTCATTTGATAGTCCATTTAACAATAAAATGTCTTTTAAAGGGACCATCTGTAGGATTCAGTCTAATGATGAGGTTGGAGATTGCAACCAACTGCTCACCCATCTTTTTCCAAGTGCTTAGAAGAGCCTTAAGTGAATGCAAACTCAAAATGCAAAAGGCTGCTGATAGAGCCTGTTTGGTTTGTCTGTTCTTGGAGAATAAATATGGTCGACTATGGAGAATGTGACAGTGCTCTATCGATACAGATGATTGTCTATACACTAATGAAAACATAATTATTAAAATTCCTATATAAAAAAGAGCTCTTTAAAGAAAAAAAACTTGTCCACTGTCTCGTACACTAAATATGAATTTAGTGTACATTTTTCTTTGCGTCTCAATTTGAATTGCTTTTCTGTTGTTCTGAACTTTATATCATCTTTCTTTACCAAACTGAAACTTAGAGAAAAAGCATTATCACACAATATAAAATCTAATCTACTGCAGGCGCTGTCTGGGCTTTTCAAAATAGATTTTACTTTTACGGTACACATACATTTCTCAGAGTGTTTTGGAAATGATCACAGTGGCACAACTTACCACATGACTCTGTCAAAACTAGCATTCCTTAGAGGGAACTTCAAGTGGTATTACTTAGTTTTTGTGGAGGGAGCAATTCCTGTTTCTGGTATTTTTTTCCAAAGAGAATAAGATGAACATTTCCAGTTACAGAAATTAGTCTTGAGGAAAGTTAGGGGAAATGATGGAAATGAGACATGGGAACAGTAACTTCAAGGGACGTGAGATTATATACTGCATGGTGACAAGTGGGAGTATTGTAGCTTGATGGATGTGTGAAGATGATGTGTTCTAAACATATGTTCTGGGAAAATTAGAATCTATAGACATTGCACCCTGGAAAGATGCAAAGTGTTATATGTCAGCTGGTAAGTGGCAAGAGAAACAAAGGGGCTGTAAGGAAAAAAGCAGAGAAAGAAAGCAACTCGAGAAATACAGATTAACATCACAGTAATACTACATCTCAAAGGATAATTTTCTTGCAAGATTTCAGTCGGTAAACCATTTACAGAGAAGTGATTTAGCCCAACAGTTTAAAATCAGACTAAACAGCGCAATGTTCAGATGGTTACATGACTCTTTGTTGACTTTTCAACAGTCTCATTATTTTGAAAGTGAAAAAAAATATCAGTTGCATACCCACACGTGTATTAATTCTCTCAGGGCTAAGATAAGATCAGATGAGATAAGATAAGATAAAACACAGTCATGACTAAAAGAAAGTACACGCTTTCACAAGTACACCTCATGATTCAATAGCTTTTTTTTCACTTTATTGTGGAGGATTTCTGGTGGACACCTTCTTTAGATCATTGAGGTTTGCAGGCATTCGGTTATGCACAGCACTCTTGAGGTTGTGCCACAGCATTTCAATTGGGTTGAAGTGTAGACTGGGTGATTGCAATATTTAGATTTTTTTCCAACATGGCCTCATATTTGGTTCTAGAATACTTTGATTATGATCACTGTAGAAGAAGCCCAAATCTTCCCCCCCTTCGCCTCTGTGCTTGACAGGTGTTATGAGCTGTTTGTGCTGATATGTCGTGTTTGGTTTTCACCAAATGCCCAAACATCTGCACTTTGGTCTCATCTGTATAATGAACAATATTCCCAAAGTTTTGTGGTTTGAATGTATCTCTGTAAACCAAACATGTGCTGCCATTGCAGCCCTTTCCAAACAAGCCGTACTTATTCAGTATTTTTCTTTTTCTATGAGCTTTACGTTTGTAACACGTTAACTGCATTACTAGTAGCATCACATAGTCCGACCTTAGGCTCCACTCCATATCTACTCATGGGAAGATTAGCTTCTGTCTTGAAAGTTTTCCACTTGTGAATAATTCTTCTTACTGTAGAGTAATAGATGTGAAATTGTTTGGATCATATAACCTTTCCCAGATTGATGGGCAGCAAGAATTACTTCTCTAAAACTATTCCTGATGCATCCCATTTATGATAACTCTTTGATACTTTAATGTACTTTAATACTTTAATACTATGGGGAAAAAAGTTAAGCTTAAAAAACGTTAACTGCTGGTGTTATGTGTTTTCCACACCTACTCTGTCTTTCACACATAATGTAGTTTAAAGGTTATATAGTGTAATTAACTGTAGATCAGGAAATTTGTACTATTAATTTGCCTTGATTGCCCTGCAGAACAATGCCAACCAGCTTTTCTCCACCATGTCTATTTGTTTATAAAGGTTTACAGAACCCCCCAAATAAGGAAGCAATCAGTGTCAGTTGAGGGGAAAATCAGTATGTATGGCTGTTTTTGTTAGTGGGTGTTCCCACCTGAATTGATGGATGCTTGTGGTAAGAGAGGGACTTGGTATGCATGTCCACTCACTGTCTAATAGTTTATTGAACTGCAGCTGCTAGCAAGGATTTGAAAATGCCAAGTTAATGTGTAGAATACCCTGTGTGTATATGTTTCTATTTGAATGTCTGTGCTTAATGTGCAACCAATATCCTGTCAATAACACAAACAGTCTCATAAAATAAGACACATTGGTCTGCAATGTTTCACTCATCAGTAAGGATTTATTAAACAAGAATTGTGTGGTAAACGGCTAGAAGGAAAACACACAATCCAAGGTGTAGGAAATGAAAATAAGTCTCATGTTGCTTTCTATTTTTTGTATAAGTAAAGTTTCTTCGAAAATTAAAAAAAACCCCTTGTTTTCACTTGTGCTTTGTTCACTTAATTGCCTAAAATGACAACGCTGTTGGATGTCATTTAACCTCAACAGAGAGTCAAGTGCCAGAAATCAATATACAAGAGATTTAGGCTTCCCAATGGTATTTAAGAATGAACCGTTAAAAACAAAACTGCTGGAATTTATGGTGCAGTTATTGATCTTCAACATTTTAATTCACTTTAAGTTGTCAGACAGGGTACCATTCCAGTAAATTAATAAATTGGTTCCATAAATGGATATAAGTATGCCGAGATAAGAACTTCAAATAATGGGGTTAATCATGATTTTCAATTGTTACAGTCAACATACACTCACTCAAAAGGTGCTTCAGCATATAATTTAAATAATGAACATATGCTGAAAGATGTCTGCTTGCTTTCATACCTTGATTTCTTCTAGAATAACACATAGGATTATTTTCACATTTGCAGCATTAATATCTCTAGTAGGTAGTAGAAAATAAACCCCAGAGAAGAGCCTACCAGTAACATATAGTTTTACCTTTTCAGGCATTGCATGTATCATTATCTTTAAATGTAAAATGTAGATTCTCTCAGATATGCTTGCAGCCATCATAATGATCTTTTGTGCTGCTAACATGGTTATTAGGGTAATGGGGGGCTTGATGCTTGAATGAATGGTGCATTGATTGGCTGCTTGACTGACTTACTGGCTGTTCGTTGCCTTCTAGGAGGAGCCGTTTGTAATGGTGTCAGAGAATGTTCTCGGGAAACCAAAGAAGTACCAGGGCTTTTCCATCGATGTCCTGGATGCTCTGTCAAACTACCTGGGCTTTAAGTACGAGATCTATGTTGCTCCAGACCACAAATATGGCAGCTTGCAGCCTGATGGTCAATGGAATGGACTGATGGGCGAATTAGTCTTCAAGGTGAGAAAATCACTTGTATACACAAATGCACATGAGCAAACAAATACATCCAGTTTGCATAAAATGGTCTGTTAAAGTAATGATATCCCATAATTTGCAAAAGAAGAATATGTTCCCTGTTTATGCACACGCTTATACTATATCACTGCAGAAGGAGGAGAAGCTTGCATGTAGACACATATCACTTGCTGAACAGAACAGCCTCTCTTAGGTTTAGTTCACACTCGGATGGGTTCCATCATCACCCACTTGGCAACCATTGGATTTTTAAACTTCTTTAATTTGGAATGAGAGATTTAGACACTCATTCATAAAGAATTGTACTATGTAAGCTGAAGTGGATTTGGGAGGCGCAGAGATGAAATATTGTGTGATTTTGCATACTAGAGAAACACAACAACTTTATAATAATTTGACTAGCTTCAAGTATCATCAAGTGTTATAACTGCTGGCAGGCACTTGAACTGCTTCAGTGGAAATTGGAAAAGTGGAGATGATATAGTGACACTATAAATGTGGGTTCACTAAAGATGGAGAAGGCCTGTAGATTGAGTGTAGTAAATTGGCAAATTTGAAAAATAACTACTTTGACCATGACTTAGCCCTACTGACATAGACTTCAGTTGACATACTTCAAAATTTACCAGTTTTATTGCTGTTTAATATTCTGTTATATCTCAAAGTGCCCTTATTATATGTGTGAGAGCTGTTTTTTAGTTTTGTTCCTTGCAGCATATCCTAGAGAAACATAAATGGAGACCTGGCAGCTTATCTTGTGCTAGTTGTAAATGCTTGAGATTGATAACTATTTGTCACATCATACATATATTTCATATCATAATCTCACCGTCTTTTGCTGATTAAACAAAGTCACACAATAAAACCAAGCTGAACTTTTACAGGCAGGCAGTCTAGAGTAGTCACATATGATTTTCTGTTTTTAATATCACTGAAATGTGATGATACTAATAATCATAAATATTTCAAATCTGAAAAACTCCTAGCACATGCAAGACTGCTGTTGCTTTGCTTGGAGTCCATCTTAAAAGATAAGGCAACACAGGAAAGTGTTTCTTGTGAACCTTGTGAAAATAACTGATTTGACAGGCATTTTCTGTTCCTCTGTGGCTTTGATTCTTTAAAATATTTATTGACTGTTGTTATGTGGAAGCCAATAATAAACCCTGAGCTAACATTTTAATATTTTTTCCTATTAAATATGAGGTCTGAGCAAAGGTAGGACTAAATAAATATTTTAGGTTTTAAGCTCAACATTTAAGGTGATTTTACCTGTTTTATTCTTTCGTGACTGCACTCACAAGTGAACAATTCTTTTGAACTTCACTCACTAAGGTGGAAAAGGGGAGGAAAGAGTGCAGTTAGGTCCAAAAATATTTGGTTATTAACTCAGTTTTTGTAATTTTGCCTCTGTCCACCACCGTATTAGATTTTAAACAAAGCAACCAAGATGTGATTTAATTGGGAGCTTTTATCTATAAATCGAGGGGTTTTACAAAGTTAGACGTTTGGGAATTACAACCATTTTGTTCTTTCATTATTCCATGACAATGAGTTGATAAAAGATCAGTTGGAAGTTGTTGTGGAAGTTGCATTTGGCAGCTGTTCACTGGAACTCTCAGCATGAGGTCCAAAAAGATACTGAAGTAAGGCAAGGTGTCCATCATTAGAGTATAAAAACAAAATAAAACAACTTCGAGTAGCGAAATCGGCAATCTCTGGTACGTTCTTAAGAGGAAGGCACTTACAACACCAAAAGGCCTGGAAGATCATTTATGACAACTGAAGTGAATGAATACAGAAGTCTTTCTCTGGTCATGAAAAACCCCCTTCACACCATCTTTCTAATTCATGAACACTCTTGAGGAGGTAGGCGTATCATTGCCAAAGACTACAATCAAGAGATCCCTTCATGAATGAAAATACAAGAAGGTGTAAACCACTGGTTACGCTCAAGAAGAGAAAGGGTTGATTAAACTTTGCCACAAAACATCTAAAAAAGACCTGCACAGCTCTGTAAAAAATTCTGTGGGTCCATGAAACCAATATTAACTTAAAGCACACTGATGGAAGACAAAGCTGTGGAAACGAGATAAACAGCTCAGGATTCAAAGCTTACCACTTGTATATATAGCAGCCAATGAAACAGGCACAAGAGGGGTTTTTTATGTGACTGCAGAGAGGAGTAGCAGGATGAATTGTAAAGTGTACAAGGCTGTAGTCTCTGCTCAGATTCAGCCAAATGATGCAAAACTGATCAAACAGCACTTCACACTGCAAATAGATAATGACCCAAAGCACATTGCAAAAGCAGCCCATGAGCCTCTCAAGGCAAAGCAATGGGATATTCTTCAATAGCCAAAGTCAGTTACTTGATTTCGACTAACAAAGCTTGCTTTTCAGTTTTGCTGCACTTTGATCGCATCTTGAATGTTTGATTTTAAAAAACGTGGTTTACAGGTGTGCATCTTACCAGAACCTTTCAAATCAATAGTACGGTGTTTTTCTGCTATGATCATCTTTTAATGCCAGGAAAAACATTTTTTCCAATTTCCAGCCAAAACATGCACTAGTTTTATACAGTTAGATCTAATTAAATTTTAACAACCTTTTTATGACTACGTGAAAGTGTTTGTGCAAGTTCATATTTATATCTGCATCTGCACAATACCCGCTGATGTCCTTTGATGAAATCATATTAACCTGATGCACATTTTGTTCACCCTAGGTCAAGTATATATTTTTCTTTGATTGTTGTCTTTTGTTTTCTTCAGTTGAGCAGTGTTTTCTCAGAAATTTCCGATTCCATCACTTCATTATTTTCCTTCGGCTGTGTGTCAGGCTTGAGTGATTTTGTAAGACTTGGCTCTCCTTTCCTTGACCTTGAATACTTGCAGTTTGTATTTAACATTTCTAGCCCCCTCTCCCCCAGTGGCTCACAAAATTACCGAGAAATGCTTCAAGCACAATGCATATTTATGTGTACACAGATGAGCACAAGTTGCAAATAAACATGCAAATAATTCTGTTTTCCCCATCAGTCAGCAACAAGGTTTATCTCTCCAAAACCAAATTATACCAGATAATTATTACCCAGAGTGCTTCCTGTAAGTTTTCATGTTGACTGACCACATGTGTCAGCAGGACAATTCATCTCATCCTACACACACACACACACACACACACACACACACTGTTGTATGCATATCACTGTTGTCCCAACCCACAGCCATCTTACAGGATTTCTGAAATTTTCGCCTTACGCAGTGTAAGTGACCATTTCTGCACATTTAAGCATTTTTGTTTTTTCACTGAGCTGTAAAATTTGGATGGAGGGCGGGAATTAAGTTTTTTGTTTGCTTTTGTGTGTGTATGTAAATGTGTATGTGGTCTGTGTCTATATAAGTACATAATCTGTGTGTGTACGGTACCTGTAGGGCTCAGCGTTTGCCTACAAATTCACCTAACTTGCTAGAGTCAGTTGTTTATGGCAACAAAGAAAATCTCCTTATCGAACAAGTTCATAATATGTGCCCTCTCTCGCAGTAGTATAGATTTCAAACACCAGCATGCGCTCACAGCAGCATCTTAAATCCCTATTATAGTATAAGCAGATGTCTGCAGTTGCTAGTCAAGCACTGGGGACTGAAAACGTTTTAATTATCCATCATTGTTTCTGCATTAAAGCTAAGCTCAGCCTGTTTTCCTTGGCAGACGCACTCAGCGACGGCTGTTTTTTCAACTTTGCACATATTTAAAGCAGTCATTTGTTGTCTCTTAACAAGCCTTACAAGTGAAGAGAAAGGTTTTAAGTGCTTCAGAAAGCATACTGACAGAAAACAGATTAATGAATTCATTTGTAAATGATTCAAACGCCACATATTAGAATACAAGTGCAAATTGAGCCAGGGCCTATATGGATTTACTCTTGCTGATATCTGTCAGATATATCTAAATTTAGTAGGGTGTTACAAGGGGGTTCATTATGACATTTTTAAAAGTACTGTAATTGTAACTACTAGTTACCATCACTGTGACATGTATTTTCTTCCTCTATGCCAGATATTTCCAGATAACTGTTCAATTTTTTGCACGCTGTCCTTCGATTCTTTATTTTAGGTGATGAGAAGGCGCAGATGGACTTTAAGGCTGTTATAAGAATCCACATTTTTCGGTTGACTTCCTCACTTGCACATTTTCACAGTTTTAATACTTCAAACTTCTTTGCCTCTTGCAGCGAGCTGATGTGGGACTTTCTGCCTTGACCATCACGCCTGAGCGAGAGAGCGTTGTAGACTTCACCACACGCTACATGGATTATTCTGTGGGCGTTCTGCTGCGCAAGGCTGAGCGCACAGTGGACATGTTTGCCTGCCTGGCACCCTTCGACCTGTCACTGTGGGCGTGCATCGCAGGCACCGTGCTCCTCGTTGGCATCCTGGTGTACTTGCTCAACTGGCTCAACCCACCTCGGCTCCCCATGGGATCTGTGTCTTCAACAACGCTGTACAACTCCATGTGGTTCGTGTACGGCTCGTTTGTACAACAAGGTAAGAAAGCAGGATAGAGGGGGTGAAACACAAGCAGCAGCAGAATAATGGTTTATTTATTTATCTATTAGTCATATTCATTAGTCATTTTGTTTTCACTTGTTGCTTAAGTTATGTTTATGCACCAAGACTGATGAGATCTGATTAGGTCATGGTTTGAGTTCGTTAGACCTTTTCACAATGTTAACCAAATGTTGGAAAGTTCAAGTTTCCGTTTTATTTATTTTGACAGGGTGGCAAACCCTGTCTGCAAGAATACATTCCCAAAAACCTATCTCTTAATAATCTACAACCTTTAAAACAAATGCAACCTTTAAAACAAAGCGTGTTTTTTTATGCATTGGGCCGCTGTGGTCGATGGGGTCTTTCGCATGGCTCATTTGCAGGGTCTATCTCAGTGGTAAAACAGGGGAATAATGGTAGGGATGGGAAGCATAGATGGAAAAAATGAGCTCGTGAAAGCAATCTAATTTAAAAATAAAATAAAATAGCTCCTCTGAGTACCATAGGTGTGAACTGCCTTTTCGTGTTATAGCACAATAGTCAAATTAGAACAAAAAGGAGGAGACATTTTGTTCCACATGGATTGAAGGAAAGATAATGGCCTTATCCCGGTGATCGGTCTGAAGATTTTTCCAGAATTCATCAGGCTGTGCTCAGGTGTGAAGATCAGACAATTGACACGTGGAAAAGGATTTAAATTTCATCGGCGTAGAAACAGATGCACGGCATAAGGAGAAAATTTCAATAGAGTTAGGTGTGTGTGTATTTGTGTGTGCGCATACGAATGTGTCTGTTTTCCATCTAGCGCATGTGTTTCATAAAGTATCCATATAAAGAACATAGAAGCTACTTTTGAAGATAAGCATCTTAATATTCTCGGGTTCAATCTTGGGTTTCTCGCAAAATATGTGCTATTTGCCAATGAGCACAGTGTTCTTTTGTTGTCATGCTCTGGGCCTTGCAATAGTTAATTTTTTAAGCAACATTAATTATGCAAATTTAAGGAGGAATGTTTTTTTTAACACTGCCTGTGAAACATTTCAAGCCCTGAATAAGCAACTGATGAGCATTTCGCCATTTGGTAAATAATCCTCCATCTTGTGCTGCAGCTAATGGTGGTAATGATGATGATGATGATACATGCTAATTGCTGTTTGATATTCACAATCATTTCTCTTTTTAGCTGTAATTAACATTTTAGTCATGGCATCGTTAGAAAGAAAAGAAGAGAGAGAAAGGATCTCATTCTTCCACAGTGGGGTTGTCCTGCGCTTGTGTATGATATGGTATGTAGAAAATAAGAGAGCTTACTGAGGCAGAGTGTGTCAAACGAGTGGCATGTTTTTCACTTCCCAAGAAAATGAAGGTTGTGAAGTTTGCACCACTCAGTCAGGTTGTTCATCAAACAAGTCAAGTTCATCAAAAATGACCGATTGTTCAGGAAGTACTATTAAGCTTCACCATTCCTGATATTTTCCTCTGTCTACAGATTTTTTTTCTGTACTTTTTACATGACACACACACACACACACACACAGGTACATTGAATATTCATTCAGCAGCTTTCTCACAGCACCTCTATATTGTCCCAGACCTTTGTGCTTCACCTAGAAATATTACCCCCAGGGAAAATTGATTCAGATGCAAAGACACCCACAGCAGGAGATGAGTGATGGGAGTGAATAGTCAAACTTGACGCCAGAATTTTGCTTTTGGCTCTGTCACTCACTGCAAGACGGAGCAAGGGTGAGATGAGAAACAGAGAGGTGCAAAGGGATTACACTGATTTTTACAAACCTTTCTCTTTTCTTCTTCCCTTTCACTTTCTTCTTCTTTTTTTTTTTACTGCACACTTCCATTTCTTCCACTGCATTTTTTCGTCTTTTCCCCTTCTTCCTTTCTAAGAGTCTGCCTTACAAATTCTGTTCTTCACTGTGGCTCATGTGAGCCACTAGGGCAGCAGCCAAGTGACTGTTTGTTTACAACCTCACCCAGAGGTCTCTCTGTCTGGCGTGTGTACAGAAGATGTAGTGGGGAAAAATATCTGTACTCCATTAACTATTTCTAATTGGTCTCAATGAGAGTGAAAGAGACAGAAGAAGGAAGCGTGTATAAAGACGCAAAGGGAGGGACTGCATCATATGAAATCTGCTGCTTGGTTCTTGACTTCCTAACTGCTACATCAAAGGGACAAAAAAAATCATGGGATTTGGTTTTATTATGCACTAGTAATACAGTATCTTCTCAAATAAAACAGCACATCAAAGAGAAAAAGATCAGTTGTTCACAGATATAGTTTGAAGATATGCTACAGGAAGGAAGGAAGAAAGAGAGCAAAAAACCATAAAGCAGCAGGGAGCTATAAGGTGAATTAGTCTATGATACTAAAGATTAATAAATAAGTTACAGAATCCATCTGACAGCAGACGGTGTCTCCTTTGCTGCCAACACAAATATAATGTAAGTGTTTTAGCAGTCCTCAATGGGGACTAAAAGTTGGAAGTGCAGGAAAATTAGTAAATTTGCAGGCGATCACACACAGTCACACACACACAATAAAAAAAAAGATATCCAGGGTAAGAATGAAGTATGTAAGCAGTCAGCGCGGAGGAAAGGTTATATAAGAGAGGAAATGACTTAAAAGATGGGAAATGTTCCTAAGAAGATTAATTTTCAGCTTCTGCTGTGTTGCACGTTAGCCCTGGCTGAGGTGGGAAGGTCATTCCAATATTTTTCAGAACCAAGAGGACGGGGGAGGCAAGGCTGGGATGAGTGATTACCAGGTCTCATTATTAGGACAGCCCAGCAGACAACATTAGCTTAGTGCAGGGCATTGACTGACATGTATATAGGGCCTCGGACAGAACATGGCCTGGAGGGATGGTGATATGCACTAGTTTGCAGTCTTGTACACCTGGTTTTAGATCTGAAATGAGCCACTACAGGCAGCGAAGATAGAGCAGGGAGCAAGAACTCAGGATGATAGAAAACAATACACCCTGCAGCAGTTTGGATGACATGCAGGGAGGATGGTCAGAAGAAAGTTGCAGTACATCATACCAAAATTTCCAAAAGCATATTAGGAAGGGCCTGCCTCACTCAGCGTAACTGCAGACAACAATGACGTGCTCAAAAGGGAAGAAGCTTTTGTGAGATAGACACATTTACATGTCATGGAATTAAAATGTTTGTCATTACTGAGGATAATAATGTGGTTCTAATTATAGCCTGTAAAGAATAAACATAATTTTCTAGGGATATTAGAGACAGAATAAATCCAAAGGCAAATGAAAGTGTCCGTTTGTCAGCATGTTTAAGTCTCTCTAAAGAATTGCATTGAATATTCAAATAAAAAAAAATACAGTATTGATGCAATTAATTAATAAGTGATCCCTTTCTTTGATAGCAAACCTCAAAGTGCTAAGAGTAAATGGCCTGCATTTGTATAGCGCTTTTCTAGTCCTTAAGGACCCCAAAGCGCTTTACACTACATTCAGTCATTCACCCATTCACACACAAATTCACACACTGGCGATGGCAAGCTACATTGTAGCCACAGCTGCCCTGGGGCGCACTGACAGAGGCTGCCGGACACAGGCGCCACCGGGCCCTCTGACCACCACCAGTAGGCAAACAAAAAAGGAGGGAGGAAGAATAAAATAGAAAGCCAAGAAATAAAATGACAGCCAAAAAGCATCTGCACCATATGTTGTTTTAGAACTGCAACACTTTTTATTTTGCCTGACTTTTTTTTTTCTTTTTTCATCCAAGGCTACATTCTCTCGTCGAGATGAAAGCAAAAACCGCCAGACCGAACAAATTTGCTATAAACTCTGTCGGTATTGAAATGGGTAAATGGCCGCATATCTGCTGACCTGTGCAGCAGGGAGAGAAGCTCTGTTATGCAAGTTAGACATCCTGACAAAAAGAAGCAATGAAACTGAGATAGACAGGTTACCCTGTTCCCCGTCCCGTTTCCTCTTTTAAACTTCCTGTCTCCCCGTGTCTGCCTCAAACTTCTCTCCTTTTCCTCTCCGTCCTGTCCTGACTCCCAAGTTTTGCCAGCAGAATTTGAGCTAAAGTAAAAGAGTCAAAAGCAAAACTGTTGTCAAATTGAATATTTGTCTTATGCAAATCTTTGTCAGCCATTCTCTCACTTTCTGGTGTCCATAATTAATGTCTAAACCAGTAGGGGAGAACAAACACCGTGGAGAAACAGACTGGTATTTTGGGTTTTGTTTTTTTGTGTTGTGTTGTGTTGTTTGCACATATGCGTGTGTGTGTGTGTTAGCTGTCAGTGTGAGTGCTGGTATAGCTCAATTACAACAGTTTTTGTGAGAAAAGCATATGCAATCACACAGATACAGCACGCACTCTTACAAAATTAGTTTTCACTGTATGAAAAAATGCACGCACACACACACACACACACGCAGACACACAGAGTCAGGGCCATAGGCCACAATCAGTGCTTTCATCTTTCCATCTGCTTCTCCAAACATCTCTCTCTTCCTCTCTGTGCGTCTCCCTTTTCCCACCAACCCCTGCTGTGTGTCTATCTGTATGTGACTATGTGTGTGAAGGAGAGAGAGCTTTGTTGGAGAACCATATACTGTACTGTATGAAAAAAAAAGTCTGTTTCCCTACTCTCTCCTTTTGCATTTCAACCCAGCATCCCCCAGTTCTCTCCATTCCCCAAATCTCTGTACTCAATGCTGAGTTTTCTCAGTGTGAGTGCGTTCAGTCTGCACTCCTCATTCTGTCTCTTGGTTCCTCTATGTGTCTCTCCCTCAATCATTATCTCTGTTTCTGCTGTGCCATACTGCTGGGAAGCCAACGTTATCATCATTTTCCTGCTCTCTCCTTCTCCTTTCCTCTCTTTCTCTCTTTATGACTCCCTCTAATCCATTATCCCTCTCTAACGACTCTTTTGTGCTGCTGTAAAGTGGACCCAACTTTAGGACATCCACCCCTCCTGACTTTAACCCTCTATCTCCATCTATCCTCCCTCTGTTCCTTTTTCCCGTCTCCCTCAAAGTGTCTCTCCTGCAACAAAGATGCGCCACAGTGAGAAGAGACCGTCTCTCAGCAGTTCCATTAAATGCATCTCTCTCTTGCTCTCTCTTCCACTCTGTGCACTTTTGTTCTGTTCCTGTTTCTGTCACAATTGCTTCCTGTCCTTCTCCCCGTTTCTATCCATTCAGCAGCAATCTCTCTTGGCCCCCTCTGTCCACTTCTTGCTTTCTGCTCATGTATGATTACATCCAGCTGGTGCAATCTCATCCTAAAAGCAGGTTTGAATAGGATGTGTACCTTCTGTCCTCCTCACATCTGTCTTCCCCTCGTTCCTTCAGTGGGTAAAAAGTTATTTAAGTACATTTACTCAAGCATGTACTTCAGTGTGAGGGTCCTAGATTCTGCCAGTGAAAATTCCCCGTACTGAGTTCTCATGAATACATTTGTCTTTGAAAGTGTTTCTGTACTTACTAAATTTCTGTACTTACAAATCGATCCAGTCTTACGTTGCCATCAAGTACTTTTAGGGTGTTTTTTATTGCTACTTTTACCTAAATCTGTTTGACTATTAAGGGCCAGTGAGTCAAACTGTCAAGGAAAGCTCAGAAAATTAGATTTTAGCTGACATTTTCCTTAGAGACAAACTGTGAGACGCAAATCCCTGATCATAGCTCAGTCTTTGCATCTGCCAATAACAGATGCTTACAGGTTAGAGTTGAGTCCTCGCCATTTTCAGAACTTCCTACAGTCATGCTTGAAAGTTAGCTGCTAGTTTAATCAGCTCTGGTGCAAATCCTGAGAGGAGTGGCTGACGACCAGAGAGTAGCGCTATTTAAAAATCATCAAGCCTCTGATTAGATTTCTTTTTAGGGCAGTACAGAGAAACTGGTGTTGATGTTTGCATCTGTATTTGTTGAGGAAACAAAATGATGAAATATGTGAACCTGAATTTTAAAAAAAAGTCAAAATAGGTATAAAAACTTTTATTTGTTTAATTTCACTTTTACTTTTAGGATATTAAAGTGTTAATGTAAATATTCCTCAATAAACATGCAAATTATAATAAATAATAACATCTAAAAGTAGCATTGGTTTATAGATGTCCTAAACTCAGTTATAAGCATCCATAATTATAAATATCACTAAAAAGAAAATCATGTTGAAACTAATTTTTCAGTCACTGCTTTTTTTCTCAACTGAAATATCTGCAATTGTGTGGTGCGGACAGATGTTTGAGGGTTGAGTAAAGTGTGTGGCTGAGCTAGCTAGTTAACAAAATTTTTCATCATCCTCATGGTCATCAACAATGTCTATTCCCACATATAAAGGTGCGCTGGTCACACCTTGTTAATACCAGCTTGAGAACGCCTTCAAATTCTTTGAGATGTAGATTCAGCAAGTAACTGGAGACATTCCTTAGATATTTTGCTCCATATTGGCATGATAACATCACATAATTGGTGGAGATTTGTAGGCAGGGTATGTCTGTGTTTTCACGCTTTTTAAGGCAAATTCTGACCCAACCATCTGAATCCCACAGCTCGTGTGTACAGCCTCAGTTTCCTATTATTAGCTAATGGGAGTGGAGCCCGATTTAGTGTGATGCATCCCCTCTGCCTTAAGGTTCAAGATGTTCTGCTGCATACCTTGGTTATAACAAGTGATTAAGTTACTGTTGTCTTCCTGAGCTTGTTTAGTATTTTCACCCAGAGAACTGCTGAATGCTAGAGATTTCTTCTTTGTCCAATCAGACTCTGTAAACCTTAGAGATTCCTGTGCAGGGAAATCCCAGCAGCTCAGTATTTTCTGAAATATGTAGACCAGCCCATCTGATGCCAACAACCACATTCAAAGTCACTTAAATCACCTTTTTTCTCCATTCTGGTGCTCAGTTGGAACTTCATCCAAATTTCTATATGCCTGAATGCATTTGCTGCCATATGACTCGCTGATTAGATGATTACCTTTATTAGCAGTAGAACAGGTGTCCCTAATAAAGTGTCTGGTGAGAGTATATTTGTAGTAAGCCAATGTTTGTGAGAATTTTCACTGTATTAGTATAGACTTCAGATGTTGGTTAAATAAGATTTATATTCTTGTAAACGCAGCAGTGTCGTTACCTTTATGCAGATTTGCTGTCTGAATATCAAGATGTAGTTTCACCAGATATGAGGATGTCTTGAAGTCTGGCATTTAGTGAAAGAGTTGTTTCTATACATAGAGGGAGATGGTAATTCTGTGCAGTTGTCACTTTGACCAGCTCCTCATTATGATTCTTCTTGTCTGGATTAGCTCTTGCTTTTAATTTATATCAAGACTTTACAATTTATCCTATTGTAAAGTGTCCTTGGGTGACTTGAAAGGTGCTCATAAATAAAATGTATTATTATTATTATTATTATTATTAAGAATAGAAACTGCTCTTCATGAGCCTTTTTTCATTTTTGTCTCCATCAGGGGATTTTCTGAGACTTTGTTAGTACACATGACATTTTCCAGATTCAAAATGCATAACAAAGTAATGTTAATCAGCTTCACTTTTTGCAAGAAGAAGCACATTAAAAATTGAAAAATGCCAAAGACTCCTTGTCTTGTTTTTATAGCTGGCATAGGGCAACAGATTTGGTCTTTGGTGTTGCCACACCGACACATTCAAATGTCCATTTTGTGTTGACAAGCATTGTTCGGTCATATTTTTACATGACTCTTACATGCTGTGTACTCTTTCTCTCGCATTCTCTGTTTTTCCCGTCTTTAAATGTTTAATCATACTTAAATGTAATCAAACTTTCATCTGCAGACAGCAAAAGAACGAGCTATGTGAGGACAAATAGCCAGATGCATTGGAAACATTTGCAAAGGAAAGAAATTCTTGAACTAAAATAAATATAATATCATGCTTGCCTGCATCTTACCATGCTGTTAGTGACTGAAGATGTGTATCTCTAACTAAATGTGTATCTGTCAAAGCAGCTCCAAAGCACACTGCAATCTGCTGGTCTTGTTTTATCCAGATTCTTTCTCCAGGGAGTCCAAGAAGCTGTAGCTACCAGGGACAGTAATGAGGAGGGTGGCTTAATTGAAATACAAGCATATTTATTTTGGGCACTGTTTTGTTAACTGCCTCGAGAAAACAGGCTGAGTGAATGCAGTTTATTTCCCAGTGAATGTGTTGTAAAGGTCAGGCATTGTGCAGAATGCAAGTGGAAAAAAAAAAGATCTAACTGCTTCTTGGTGGGTGTGCTCACAGTAACTTTTGTTCTCTGAATTTGAATGAATGTACAGTTGTTTAGGGCATTTCTTGGGCAAATGTTAAAACCTGTCCACAAAAATTAAAATACAAAAAGCTCACAACATAATTAGTAAACACATCATAACGGATAAGACGCTTATAAAATTTACCAGTGCAGGATCGATAGCATTTATAGGATTTAACGCTTGTCAGAAAAGCAATAGAGCAAAATTACTACTTTCTTCTTTCACAACTTGCACGGCAACAAATGAAGTCCTGATTTCACTCAGTAACCCTCCACGAATCTAGATAATTGCAAGATTTATGAGATCATTTACCTTAACAAGGAAGCTTCTTTTTCTACCAAACCCCAAGAACATTACAAAATCCCACAGCTGGATAGAACCCTAACCCTTTTTTAAAAGGAGGGAGAATGGAGGATAGGTCAGTCAAAAGAGATAAAACAGAGGGAGAGCTGGTTGTTTCGCACCTTGTTAGACACCTTGTTAGTGCTCAGCCAGTCATTATAGTGTCTGCTGAGGCAGGAGTATCTCTAATAAATCAAGACATATCTGTCTGTCTGTCTTTTATTCAGCTATCATCCGATCTACTTCACTTGGCAAACACAAATCAAGTGTAAGAATGTATTTGAACTGTGACATCGCCTGCAGTCTCATATCATAGTGAAGGCCACAAAACAGGACTCTGTAAGTTAGACCACTGCTCATCCAAACAGCTTCACTTTTCCCCAGCAATTGCAGGTCAAATTAGTAGTTGAAACATGGGCAGAAATTTTGTTAACTAGCTAACACAAGGATGAAAAAGTGGGATTTGCACATCAAACTTTCCTTAGTGTACCTCTCAAAATATTAATGCCATATGTGCAGAAATTCATAGCCTCAATGGATTTCACATTACAGATTAGAAGCGAAGACTAAAAACGGCCCACCTCTGGGCTATGCAGTACGTGTAGGTTTATGGTTATTGAATGAGGAAAGGTGCAGATCTGTGTAACCTGGCAGTGTGTGTGGACCTGCAGCCCTTGAAAAAGGGAGAGGAAAAGAAGATGAGACAAGAAAATGGAAATGGAGGGAAGTGACAGGAAGAGGGAGGGCATGTGGCGTGCAATGTGGGAAATATTGAGAATGACATTGTTAAAGTTGAATATGAGCGACTCAAACACAATCACCATCAAGAGAGAAGTCTAAGAAGTGTATTTTTTGTGAGCACTTGTGTGCATAGGAACGCACACACTTTGTCCCAGTCAAAGGGAAAATTGCTGAGAGAGCCATCTGTCAGAAGTTGCACTCAGAGAGGCAGCCATGGTCTTATTGGTTTGATTGAACAAGACACAGTCTGCATACAGCCACCTATAATGAGTCCACAGTACTGTACTTTCAGCTTAATGCAATTTGCATGCATGTCTGTGGATGTGCACATGTGTAACTGTTCTGACTGGCTTTGTGTTACATCCTTTTTGTGAGTCTACATGTTTATTTTGTTCTTTTTCTTCTTTGTATGGGAAGCTCCATTGTTACTGTGGGCTTGAAACGCACAGAGCTATTGGAATAGTTTCCATCAAACTTTTCCTTAATTCCTTTAACAACCTCTTTGGGATTAATTGTTGAGAGTAAAAGGCATTCGCTGACAATCGTCCACAGTTTTTATGTTATTTATGTTATTTATGTTTACTGTTATTGTATGGACACTATCGGGGAGGGATATTAAGAAATAGCCTCATTATTTGTGACTTTTTCAGCAACCTTAGTGTTATGGATTGGATGTACACCGGTGTGTGAAATGTTTTCTGGGAAAAGCCGTTAGTTGTGGCCTTTAGAAATAAGCAAATACAAAGCAGCCACATACACATGAACACAGGCACATACAGCCTCGACTTCCTGTTGGCTATTGTAACCCTTATATCGTACACAGACTGTATTGATCCACGTATAGGAGCCGAGCGGAGAAACATAGCCTGTAAATAAGCTCAAAGAAATTTCTGCTGACCCCATCATTTTTATGTTCCTTTCAACGGTGAAAAGGAGGCAAAAAGTGCTGATGAGGCTTGAAAAAAGGAAGAGAGAAGTGGGGAAAGAACATTTATTTAATAAGTCCAATGTCAAGCAGTTTGCAGTCTGCATATGGTACATACACTTACACACGCATTCAAAGGAGGACTTTTACCGCAGCTATTTTGGGAGGGCGTTAAGAAGTCGCCACACTGAAGCGTGCACACATAAAGGTGCAGACACGCACACACCCTGACACAGAAAAAAAACTGCTGTTTATCGCCAGTCTCCACACTTGGCCTGTTGCAGCCTACAGGTTAACTGACTGCTCTTCATTCATTTTAGGGAATGGAAAGCTGCTCTCCCATCCCAAAAAGCAACCAGTTTTAATGAATTTTTACAAGTCATGATGCAGTAAGTTGCAGTTTTTGAATGGCAGGCGAACAAACTTGTATGAATGTACATGTGCTTGGGTTTACAGTGATTTTGCAAAAGTATATACTTAGTAAGCGGATCTAAACACAAAACACACACGAAAGCACAAAAATTATATTTGATCGATATGACGTGTCCAAATTATTACATAGAAGATGTGAACACCAATGTTCTTTCGCCATTTCATATCCTTAAGCTACATTCACAAGTGTTACATAGTCTGAGTCTAGAGGCTGCCTAGAAGATGAGCTTGTTATAAAGTGTGTAAAAAAAAAAAAAAGGAGACCACCTATCCCACATTCTGGTATTAACCTTGAAAGTTTTACCCAAAATGCACTTTTTTCCCCCCAGTGAACCATCAGAAAATAGAACATTCTGGCCCATTTATGAATAAACTGGTTCTGTTTTTTAGTGAAAGTACCCATAATACTGAAGCTGAATGCCAGTTATAGAAAAAATCCTGCTGAACAAGAGCGAGACTTTGGCCTAATATCGTGACACTTGAAATGGGTGTAAAATTGATTTGGTTGCAGCTTTTGAAGTAGGATGTGCACCTTTCTGGTGATGCTACTTAAAAACCACAACATTCCAGCCCACATCCATGTAAGCTGAAGGTCTGTAACTTGGGAAATTTGTATGGAAGTAGAACTTGCCTGAGTGAGTGTGTGTGTGCGTGTGTGTGTGTGTGTGTGTGTGTGTGTGTGAGAGAGAGAGAGAGACAGAGAGAGACAGAGAGAGACAGAGAGAGCATTTGTCAATAAATATGTTCACTGTCTGTCTGGGAGACAGTTAATATTTCTCTTTACACCACAGCCAGAACAATAACAGAAGCAAGCAGTATTTCAGAAAGAAAGGCAATGTTGTCGGGGTACAGTTAAAGTTAAAATACTTTTAATACATTTAGTGTGAAGACAGTAAAACCAAAGCAGTACACCACAAACTCCCCAAAAGACAAACTAAAAAATAAAAACTGTAACTGATGCAATCCAAAAGGTCCCTGCAGGGTTTTTTCTGAGTTTTGCATTTTCTCTGGCCTATTGTGTAGCGAATGTCTTGGCTGTATTGTGATAAAGTGTCACCTAGACCCTGCATGCTGAGCTTTGACTGCACAGGCACAAAATTTCCCTTTTGCATTTAAAAGAATACTAGTGAAGCTAGCTCACCAGCTCTCTCCGTGAACGCTATGACTGTAGCTATGATCGTTGCTGCAGCTTTGTAATTGCATACAGTAACTGTCTCTCTGACGGGTTGTACTTTGGTTCTCATGAATCTGGCTGTGACATGTTCATTTTTAATTGGTATAAAACTGACTACATGCAGCGGTTATGTGTTCAGTGATGGGTTTGCTTGCTGAGTGTTGAATCGAATCTTTTCTATTCCTGAACTCCTGTGCTATGATGATCTGTCATAGAAGGACATCAGGTTCAAATAGTAACAGCTGGACATATCCATAACACCACAGACTGAGCCATACAGCATACTCAGCCTCACCTACACAGTCAGTCAGACTAAGCATCAATAGCTGTTCTCACAAGCAGCAGCTGGATACTGTTAGAGAATCGCCTTTCATAATGAGGAATGAGCGATAAATGCACCATGTAAATGGTCACATTATCGAATCATTTCCATATCTGTATTGTGAGTCTTTTAATTGGCAATGTATTATAACTAGACTCGAACAACGTGGTTCTTATGGCTCAGAAGGAATGCAAAAGCAAGGCGATAGCGTTTGTTTGGTTTATGGCTTTAAATACCAGAAAGAAAACTGTCATCTTGATGTGGTTGTTGTTCTTTTCCTTATGAAAAATGGTAAATGGTAAAATGGCCTGTATTTGTACAGCGCTTTACTAGTCCCTAAGGAAAAAAGCTTGATGAAATGATGAAATGAAACGATGCGTTATTTCTGCTAAATGCACACAAACACATATGTTAAGTACACATGAGCGCGAAAAGTCTGCTTTGGTTCGCTGTTTCCCCCGTGCACTAATGCAGACATAGCAGGTTTTTTTTCATGGTGAGCACGCTCTGAAGCACAGCTAAGTGAGGGAATAATTTGCATTTCAATCTTTTAATTTGCTCCCTTTTTGTGAAATTGAGCCAACTTCTACAAGCTAACTGGAGTGAGTACAAAACCCCCATTTCAGCATCCCCCCTAAGGGCGATCCTATAATATTTGAATATCTCTTTCCCCCAGTTGAACTTATATTAAACTCACATTTATATTACACACATTGAATTCTTTGGGGGTTTCAACTTGAGTCATGTTCTAAACATGACATGACTGCAAGGATCGCTTTGATTTGCTGGTTTCTTAAGTGTGAGTAAGAATGTAGAGAGCAGGTAACGAAGAGAAACACTTTTCTGACCAAAAAGAGGATTTTGCTTTTCAAATTGTCATTTACGAAATAACTAGACCCGAAAACCTAACATTTAAAGAACAAAAACCAGATGGCTTGCAAAGATTTGTTGCAGTTTGATGGCACATGCTGCTTTTCTGATATCTGTTAGAACATGGGTCTACCATCTATATAACGAACACATGCACTCAACGGTCTAATTTTAATTAACTTAGATGATTCATGTTTGGCCAGCTCAGTTTGGTCTTGTATTAACTTCTACAAACATACATAATATGTGCATTCTATACATATGTATATACTACACAGCATGTGTCTGTATGGAGTGCACACTTCAGTAGAGGGAGGGTCCAGAGCAATTTGTCGGCCGCAGAGGTGAATCACAGCAATATAAAAAATTAATATAACGTTCATGAATATTAATAACTCTGATGCAATTGCCATAATATCAGCGCTTCTCCTTCACATCACGTGTAGCTTTAAAGTACAATAAAAATAATCACAAATCACAAAATAATATGGATTTATTTGCATTATGTGAGTTTAACGTGCTACCGAGTAATTAAAGTGCTTACCTCTGAGCAGTAGATTGGGCTTCACATTGCCCACAGATCACACCTGAATGTTATGCTGTAGCTTGAGACTGTGTGGTGCAATATTCTTTATTTTATCATAGTGGCCTTGTCCAATAGCAAAATGAAATAATTATGTAAATGATATTGGAAAAATGTGAGTCATATGAGACTATGTGCACACGCAAGGGCTGCCTACTTTGTCAGCGGAAATGCACATTCATAGGAGGATATTTTCTGAGATGTAAATTTGGTTGTCAAGTTGCTGATTGCGGTGTCTATTTGTTATGCTAAGTGTAATCAAGACTTTGCTGTCACAATCAGAAATTTAGATGACAATCATTTAACAATCAGTTCAAATTTCACTTTATTAAAAGCTTTTTGTTGTTGTTGAGTTACTGTAATTTCAATTAGCCTGAAGTTAAACTGTGTGATTTGCTCAGGGGGGTGGCTGCGGTTTAAGAGTGAGTTGTCTGCTCATCGGAAGGTCGATGGTTCGATCCCCAGCTCGTTTAGTCCATGTGTTTAAGTGTCCTTGGGTAAGATTGTGAGAGTATTAGATTAAAAGTGCTTAGTAAACCTTGCTTTTCGGTGTGTGTGAATTTGAACTTGTGTATAAACTTCAGCCATATTTTTGAGGATGTCTTAAAGTTCCTATACGTATTCAGGGAGCGTACAGGGAAGGGAGACACCATTGGGGCACATCCCTGAATCGGAAACGTCGTGCATCTCAGCTCAAATCCACAACATTACCAGCCTGCTGGATCTTTTTAATGGTTGCACTTGATGGCTTGAAAAAAAATTGCTAACCACATGGAAAATCCCTCTTCGCTTTGGCTTATAGCCAGGGGTATTAGAGGTGGCACATGTACAATGTAGAGATTGAAAAGCAGAAGGCAGGAGAGGTGATGGAGGAGGGATGCATGCACTCTGTCATCCTCCTCCTCCCTTTTTCTATTCTCTCGCTTTTTCCATCTTCACCCCGGCTCCTGCACTGTAATATGTCTTACCCAAGTTGTTTATAATCACTGGGACACCGTCAGACGGGAGTGATTGAGGTGCTAGAGGAGAAATAGATGGTAAAAAAATAAATAATGATTCCAGCAAGTCATCAGACGGTGGAGGGGTATAATCTGAGGCAGTGGAGGTGCTTGCTCAGTGGTGAGATTTGAAGCTTTACAAGAAAGCCACACATATATAAAACCCTTCAGGATGTGCCCACCGCTCGACTGGCTTCAAAGCTGCACTCATCTCGAGTTACCTTTACTGCAGAATGTCAACAAGGATGGGGAAAGGAGGAGAAGAGCAGAGGAGGAAGGTAGTAAGAGATGCAGAAAGGCAAGGAGAAGATGTTAGAAGAGAGGCAGGCAGAAAAACTAAGAATGTGTGATGCAGATGAATTGGCTTATAGAATAATTTTGTTTGCCAAACCTGCGGGAAACAACAGCACCTGTATCTGTCAAGTTTTCATCCTCCTTCCTGGATCTACGTGTTTATTTCTCTCAAAGCAAACAAATAACAGTGTATAGACATATGCATATTCCTTTTTTTGTGATTTTATGTTCTTTGATTTTGTTTGTCTTGAAAAGTTGGTGCATTCGTTGCCTTCAACAAAAAGGAAATCAATAGCGCTAAAATTACAGCCTACCCTGGGAGCAAGTTCTTATACTGTCAGATACTCTAGTGTAAGTCTTTGAGTTTCTCTAGCAATCCAGTTCACTTAAGATCATTGGTATTCAGGAGGTAATACTGATGATATTTTGTTGGAACCTGACTTTAGAAATCAGTGCCATGCATAAACACATAAACACTGCCTGGAGCTGGTGTAAGGTATTAATTACATAGCTCATAATTGCAGATTTAAGAGATTATAGTATTTTTCCGATGCACTTTTTTCCTTTTTCCTTTTTTTTTTTTTTGTCACTTAAAATGGCTCTAACTAACATATTGGGGGAGGGTGATACATTTGCATCGTATTTCTCATCTTCACTTTTTCCCCTCTGTGCTTCATTCAGTTAAAGTAACACTATATTTTATGTACTATAAATGAATAATACTGAATGATACTATATATATCATTTAGTGTGACCTTGTGTAACCACATGTTAATGTGACTTTCAGCTGACATTGTGATGATTTCATACTAAAGATGTAGTAATTCATTATAAAGTACTGAGATGCTTGACATTTGTTTTTAGAGAATTTAAGAATCTTTAGATTTCCTTTCATTTTAAAGTCTGAGGAAACATTGTTGCAGAATTCTGTGACATGATGACAAGACTTTTGATGATGTGGGTGATCACTGACATTTATTTGATATTGTATAAGACTTAGACAACAAAAGAAAGTCTGAAACTTTTCAAAATACTTTAAAAGATGGATTGAATTTTAGAATCATAACCTCAGTTTATCATATTTCTGACAGTGTTGACGCATGTACAAGCAATGAAGCAAAACTGGTACTGTTTGGTGTTTTTCTGTGCTCAAAAATTTGACTGTCCGTTTGGTATGAAACAGCCATATGTGCAAAGCTGGATTGTGGAAGACTTGATACGTTCATTTGTTAAATGGAGATAACCTGTTGTTATTTTTCGAGAGTGTGGAAGAATGAAAAGTGAATGCCTAAAGTGTTGTTAAAAAGAACCTTACATCATCTTACGGGAAGATTGCATGGATTCCAACTGGGGGATGACATCAGCTGAGCACACTCTAGCTCTTTTTTAGTCATTTAAAAAAACAATACTCTAATGAACTAGCTTACTCTGCTCTTATTTCATCCAAGAATAACCAGAGTGTGATGCTTTAAATTTGAAGAGATGGATCAGAAAGGTTGGCAGCAGGAGTGTAGATTTTAAAAACTGATGATGCATTTGAGAGAAATTGATTTCCAACACCGGGTGTAGACATTCCTTATCGTCTAAAATTGCGGAAAGGGAGAAAGATACAGATTTTTTTTTTAAAAACACATTACTTCTTTTCTATATGATGATAAAGATGATATGGGATGAGATTAATGGTCAGTAAGTCTTTGCAAATGGGCATCTCAAACACGCACTGCACCAGCACCATAAACTAGTGTCTTGAAGGAGCTTGTTTACACTGACAGCATGCAGTAAAAGAGCAGAGAGTAGACTGTCGATATGGACCATGCACAGTAACGGAGCTGGTCCTTATCATCAATTTGTCCAGCGTCGTCTTCTAGCGGTTGACCTCTTTGTCTCATTTACTCTGAAATGTGGCTTTTTTCCCGACAGAGAAGATAAATCTCTCTATTAGGCTGCTTTACTGCAAGTATTTACAAAACACCTGTACATAGAGCAGAGAGCATGTTGTTTCCCCTGACCTCAGGTTGCACTTTCAATTACAGGTTCTTTACTTTTCAGACTAAAGAACAGACAAATGCATCACTTATGTCTTACGGTAATGGTGTTACTTCACTTTGGTTCATTATTCTGCCATTGTTATGTCTAAAAATGACAACATTAAGAATATGGAAGCTTAATGAGAATAGTTTAATGCCACTGTAATACTTTTTATTGCCTCACTGAGATTTTTATTTGCTTACAGTACGTTAAGACTCATTGTGTGCTTTCATCAACCAGTTATGCTGCACTATATGTCCTGACTGTCCACGGGCCAAGTAGCGTGACTTAACCTTTGACCTTTTAAATATAAATTGCCATCACTTCTGCGTCTGTATTAGTTGATCATATATGCCACAATACTCCTTGCCATTTTTGCATAAAAATCTTTAACAATCTCTTGCTTTCCTTACCTACTTAGCTAACTGTGTGTGCAAATTCAATTTAAAATTCAAGAGCTGATTTGTTAAGGTGCTGTGACTCATTAAGTCTTACGAGTGTCACTGAAAAGGACTGTCCTGCACCTTTGGCTGCTTTTGAAACAAAAAGTCTTGGCCTGTAAATCACCCCATCAAGTTTACAGCATCATACACGGGATCAAGGGCTTTTTGGACTAATCATCATCCTCACTGATTAATTTGAGTCAGGGCTGTGGGATGGGGGTCATGTCCGGTGCTCTCATTTATCTAAGCACTTGATGTTCTTCCCTAATGTGTGAGCAGTGGATGTGTGTGAGTGAGTGTGTGTGTTTGTGTGTGTGGTTTCCTTTGCCAGGACCCCTAAAAATGTGGGATATCCAGAAGGGCAGTTTTAACAAACAAATCTACACGAGTCTCATCCTAATATTAGTTCATACATGCTAAAGGTATCAAATGTAAAGACACATGGTCCGTTCTGTTTTTTAAGTTCAGTTAAACACTGAGTTGATTTGACCTACTGGCAACAACCACTAATGAGGGAAACATGTGTATTCACTCAACAGGTTGGGAGTGGTTGGTGGAGATGGTTGGTGCTACTTTCCAAGTGGTAGTGAATCTTTGAAAAGCAGTGCAAAATAGAAGTAAAAGTTGTGCCTTAATACTGCAACCAACACATTTCAAAAGGTTCAGCTTTTACTTTCAAGGTGAATGTCCTCTGTTTCTGGTTTCATCAAGTCATCATCAAGTTTTATTGTAGTTCAGAGAGAAATGGTGAGCAGACATCTTCCATGCAAACTGTGGGTGATCCAAAGGAGTCAAAAGGAGTCTGCAACCCCTTTCACCAGTCAACAGCCAGCATCAGCAATGACTTGTAACATGTTGGGGAATGCACTTTCTTTACTAGAAACCAGCAGTTGCCAACTGGTCTCTGAGCTGTGTGCCTGAAGTTTTAGATATTTCAGTAAAAGAGCAAGACGTTGCAAGTTGAGAGACAGAATGTATTAAGATCCACAAAAAAGTGTGTTATCTGCTTAAAGGTGGGCTTTACATAGCTCACACCACAATGTCAAACTTTTATTGTGGACATTTTCACTCTCACTAATATCTTGTTGCATTCTCAATCACCCAGGTAAATCTCCAAAAGTTGATTCTGTTCATCTGGACGTAGCGTTTTGTGGGAGAAATGTTTCACTCGGTGGACCGACACATCAAATTCACCAGGGAGGATATGAAAAGTGGCAGGTTAGCCTTCTTAGACTGTGAGATTTCCATCAGTAATGGGGGACATCTAAAAGCTGACGTGTACCGTAAACCTACACATACGGATCAGTATTTAAGGTTTGACTCTCATCATCCACTGGAGCACAAACTAGGTGTCATTGGACGCTACAACACAGAGCGAACACCATCGCCAGGGAGGCAGAAGAACATCACATCAAGAAGGCCCTGAGTAAATGTGGTTATCCCAGCTGGACTTTTGTCAAAGCTGGAAAGGCACCTAAAGAAAGCTCCAGCCGATCCAGGAGAGAATGACAACCGCTGCCCAGGCGAAAACCTGTAGTGATCCCATATGTGTCAGGAGTATCGGAGCAGTTGAGATGCATTTTTTCTAAACACCGGGTCTCTGTGGCTTTTAAACCCCAAAACACGCTGCGCCAAAAACTGGTCCACCCCAAGGATCGGGTCCCCCGACACAAACAGAGTAACATAGTTACGCTGTTAAGTGCCAGGAGGATTGCCAGGATTTATACATTGGGGAAACCAAACAACCTCTGGCAAAGCAGATGGCACAACACAGAAGAGCTACCTCGTCAGGCCAGGACTCTGCAGTCTATTTACACCTACGGGTCAGTGGACACTCTTTCAAGGATGAGGATGTACACATCCTGGACAGGGAGGAACGCTGGTTTGAGCGCAAAGTCAAGGAGGCCATTTATGTGAAAAGGGAAAGACCATCTCTGAATCGAGGCGGGGGCCTAAGGGTACATCTTTTGCCATCTTACAATGCTGTGATTGCAGCCATTCCCCAACTCTCTGTGAATGGTACTCATGGCCATTGATCAGTGGTCATTGATCACTGGGTTTTGGTCAGTGGTTGTTGATCAATGGTCATGAGAATTTGCATAATTAAGATTAAGGAACTGACCTCCCAGCCCATTGTTCCTTCAGTGGGCTGGTTTCAGTCATTATGCAAATGTCCTGTTTATAAGATTGGGGAAACCTGCAGTCAGCTGAGACTGAAGAAGTTACTTTATGAGTGACGAAACGTTTCTCCCACAAAACGCTACGTCCAGATGAACAGAATCAACTTTTGGACACTATTACTAATACTTTATAATACTCAACTGATCTGGTTTGCCTGGCCAGAGTTTTTCCTTGAATTTGTAGCTCCACTATGATTGCTGTGGATGAGTCATCAGACCTATGAGGAGTTATGGGCTAATAAATTCACAGTGTTGGACAACAAGTTCAGGGGTCAACCAATCATGTGCCAAGTATTTTGGATGAAACTGCTTCCTGTTGTCTTTTATTTTCCCGGTGAAGATTAAAAAACAAAAAACAAAAAACAGACTTATAACATAAATGTTTTTGCTGCCAAACTCTATTGTTTAATTATCTGACTGTTTAAAGATGTGTCATTGTTCTTGGTTGTATGCATATGCTTCATCCAAACTCATGCCAAATAAATTTCTGAAAGTCCCTGCCCTTTTCCAAGAAGTTTCCAAGGACAACTTCCCAGATGGTTCTGTGTTTACCAAACCATCTGGAGTGTCAGGTTACAAAATATCCAATCAAGGGCTGTTTTTTTCTCAACAGTCTAGAGGGTTGGGAAAGTTATGTTGCACTACAATATTCTGAAGGGCTTCTTCTTCTTTTTGTCCAATAATACCCAAAAACATCAGTCTGTTCAGGCAAACAAAATTAGATTATGAAGTGGCAAAAAAAAAAAAAAAGATGGGAAAATGAAATGCCAAGGGGTCTTTTAGCCAGCAAAATTGCAAGTTAATCAGTCGGTCAGTTACACGGCCAAGGGGCAGCTATCTTATTAACTAATCAATTATGTAGATATCCAGCAATCCAATTACTCTTTCAATCAAAAAAGACAGAAAGCAGCACTTAGCATCAGGCTAATGGAAACCTGAAAGTTAGGGAAAAATACATTAAAACGTGAAAGACAGCCACACGGTTCATAGAGTAATTTGAAGAACTGCAGCATCCTTAGTATGCCTCTTTAAATTAAGTTTCAGTTTTAATTCCTAGTTTTGAGATGTGTAGGAAGAAATAAAGTAATCCTGTTTGCCCAGAGCTACACGAGTCACAGCCGAGAATAAGAGGAGTAGCAGGAGAAACATGGGGGTAAGAATGGAGAGCTATATCGAGGGGACACAACGGGGTGCGTTTGAAGCCGCCGAGCTGTATTTGCAAAAGCTGCTTCATGGCAGCTATGCTTCTCTTAGGATCCTTACGTGTGCAAACTGAGACACCCATACACTCCTACCTTTAAAAAAAGTTTTTCAGGAGTTCAACCACAGGAAAACTTAAAAGTTCTTTCAGAAAAGAATCTCTGAATCCTAGACAGAAGATTACTATGATTTATTTTAGTAGTCTTGATTAGCTTAGTTAAAGGAACCCCGAAGAAGAACGATAACATTATTAGTCTTGTATCTGTATAGAATGAGTTAACCCAGCTGTCACCTTCTACCAGTCAATCTGAATCATTTTGATTCTGAGATACATGTACTCTGTTCAGAAAGTCTGTGTTTGAAATGTCATGCTGACTTCACACTATCCTTTGAGATAGCTGCTTAGTCGTGAACCTCTAATAACGCACAAAATTTTTTGTCATTTTTCCTCAGACCCCATTTTCTGATGAAACAGGATAAAAGGTGTATTTTAAAATGATATAAAAGGTGCCGTACATGCTTAATGCCTGTATATGTGCCCATGAAACCTGACACAACCACTCACTCACTTGGAGCCTTTGCTGACTGCTGTTTCAATACTAAATGGTAACATCCATCTAAGTCTTTCCCCCACTATGAAATATGGTTTTGAGAGCACTCACTATAAATGATGCTTCTCTTGGTACAATATACTTTAGTACTGGATTTTATAGAACTATACACTTTTACAATACACTAGTTTGCACATATCTAAAGTCGGGTAAATTTAGTTAATAAATAAACCCCTTAGTCTAGTGAGGCTTGCTAGTACTAAATTGGATCCACTTTTATCTTCTGAACTGCCTTAATTCTTCAAGAATTAAACAGCCATGAACTGTTGATATAATGCAGAATGGATACTTTCAGATTGTTTATGTCAAATTTTGATCCTACCATCCTTCTCTCTGAGTTTTGCAGCAGACCAGGCAATGCTTTTAGAATCTTCTACTGTCCAGTTTTGGTGACCCCATGTAAACTGTAGCCTCGGTTTCCTGTCCTTAGCTTACAGAAGATCCACCCAGTGTGGTCTTCTGCTATAGTCTATCTGCTTCAAGGTTTGACGTGTTGTGTGCTCAGAGATGCTCTTCTACATGCCTTTGTTTGTAGCTAGTGGTTATTTGAGTTTCTGTTGTCCATCAAAAAGTTTTAACTTTATCCTTTGACCTCAACAAGGCATTTTCACCCAAATATCTGCTGCTCACTGGATATTTTGTCTTTTTTTGACCATTCTTTGTAAACCCTAGAGATGGTCGTGTGGGAAAATTCCAGTAGATCAGCGAAATACTGAAATACTCAGTCCAGCCCAGCCCATCTGGCACCACCAACGATGGCGTGTTAAAAGTCACTTAAATTACCTTTCTTGGTTTAAACAGCAGGTGACCTATTTCGATAAGTGCATTGAGTTGCTGCTGATTAGATATGTGCGTTAATGAGCACTTGAACAGATGTCCCTAACAAAGTGACCAGTGAGTCTAAATTTCAAAAGTGTTGTCCTGATCATCTTTCCCTGAGGATTCAGGGTTTGTTTGTTTTTTTAACTTATGTGAGCTATAGATCATTAAAATCTCTGACGGTAGTTGGTGACGTGTGAAAGGTGAACAGTGACATGTTGCTCAATAAAATCATATATGCTTTTTGACCACTCACATTTAGGATGAGATAATGAGACACTAAAAGTGTCTAAGTGTAAAGGTATTATAGGTTTATAGCTGTTAAGAGAGTGGGATAGAGATTAGCTCACATTTTTGAGCTTTTAAATCAATGCTCGCCTTATGGTCAAATAAGCTTAAAGTTTCTGTAATATTAACACATACACACACACACACACACACACACACATATATATGTGTATGTATATATATAGATATATATAGATATCCATATAAAGACTAGGAAACAAAATGACCTTTTCTAAAAATCTGCTCTACGTGATTTGATTCCAAGCTCAAAATCTTGTGACACTTGGATGTCTAAACTCGCCAGCTACATTAATATTTTATAAAAGTCACTTGTGCCGCCAGAAATCAACATAAAAATTGTTCTGAGACTGGACAAGGGCTTTTTTTTTCAGTGAATTAATCGGTCCTCCGTGGATATTGCCAGTGTGAAACCCTAAATCCCCAAATACCTTCTGCAGCTGGAACGATTCACAAAGGTCATGTTTTAGAAGCTATTGAAGTCCAAGATACTGCAGTCACGCTCAGGCATATACTCGGACGTTTTTTGGCACCAAAAAGCATCTCTGCCTGCTGGTTGCTTTCATTCATGAAAATGATTCATCTCATCTTCCCACGCACATTTCCATGCACAGTGATTTCTTAGGAATACTGTGTTGGCTTATTATTTCGATCATTTCATTATAAAGTTTATTTTTCATAAAAAAAAATAGCTGTTATGTAATTACAGTGACACATACTTTTCTTCAGGTTACCTGATAAAAAATTAAAATTATTACACAACCACTTTATGTGTGACCATTTACTGAAAAAAGTCAAGAGCCATGAAAGATTGAAACATTTTAAAGACATAATTCACAATGCCATGTCATCCATACAGTATACGTTATAATGCCTTCGGGCTTGTGCTAAAACCTGGTGTCAACAGCAAATCATGCAAAGAAGGATAACAGAAAACATGTAGAGGGAAAAAGAGATAGTACGTTTAAAATAAATAAAAGGGTATACAGGAAGGGAAGATGGAAAAAAAAAGAATCCAGTGGATATAGAGAAGGTGGTGAGATAAAGGGAGAAAGAGATTATGTGGGTGTCAGATATATTATTGAGGCTGGGCTAAGGGAAGTGGGAGACATGAGAGCGTTGGCTGGTCTGTGCTGATGTAACCGTGATCACCACAGGTATAAAAACATACATTTACTGCATAGCTACAGTAAATGTATGCAAAAACACTGTCGTCAGTAAGCAAGTGTGTGGGTATGAATAGAAAGGCTACCCCACACAGCTACCTGAGAAGAATGGAAGAGCCAAAGATAAATGTGTCCCGTTTTCTGCACTGGTTAGTACACAAACAAATAGATTCCCTCTCTCTGTCTCTCTCTCTTTTGTTTTTTGGTTTTCATGTTTTTTGAGGGCTATATTTGGAATGACAACCTTTCTTGAAAAACATATAAAGCGGAGCCAGTTTGTGTTTTACTGTTGCAGAACAAGATTTCAGAGGACAAGGCCAGAAAAGCTGTTTATAACACAAGAGGAGGATAAAGCGATTTTATATTTGAAGACAGACAAGCCACTTTTCATTGTAATGTGTTCCCGGCAGCATCTTAATGGGAAAGCCTGACAAGCATTTTGTACGCATTCATCACATCTTTTCAACAGTATTTATTGCAAAAAGCAGGTTACCGTTTTTTTTAAACGTGCATCCAAATAGTTTTTTTTAGTTCTTAGTTATTTAAAGTGTATTAAAACATCACGAGACAATGGAAGACACCTCTGATCACCCGATGCTTGCTAAGACCTAAGATTTCAAATGTTACTTAATATATGATTATTTATAAACTGGTTTTCATATATCAAAGATTTTCTTATCGCAGTGATTTGGAATTTGTTATTTTGATGTTTTCCAGTTCACAGCAATTTCTTGCAGTTGATCCGACCATGTGAAGATCAGATCTATGCCAAAGCATCAGATCAAATCCTGTTAATCCAATGATAATCGTTCAGGATGTGCTTTGCTGTTTTCACAGCTTTTTCTCCCGCAGCAAAGAGCTGCTTTTTTTTTTCTTATACCGTGATTTTGACTCTCTTTTTTTCTCTCTTTTGTTTTCTTACTTTTGTTGCAGGTGGAGAGGTGCCTTACACCACCCTAGCTACAAGGATGATGATGGGGGTTTGGTGGATGTTTGCTCTAATTGTCATATCCTCATATACTGCCAATCTAGCAGCTTTCCTCACAATCACCCGTATAGAGAATTCTATACAGTAAGTATTCAACTAATTTTTTTCACCTACTGTTTTTAGTCGTAGCTACCATACTGACTGATATATTGATTTAAATGTTTTCAAGTAAAAACTGCCACCTTTATTGTATCCTTATTGTTGTCATATTTAGGTATATTTAAACCTATGGAGTTAAATGATTCTCAAAAGAGTTACAAATGTGTATTGAACATTTTGTGTGTAATTTTGGGTATCCACAATTGCATACTCCAGTCCAAACATAGAGCAGTTTGAACACATACAACACAAATGCATAGGGCTAAAACCTGCATAAATACGGATCATTTACACACTAATCTGTAAGTCCAGCTTCACAAATCTTTTCATTTTCACTTTCAAAAAGGTTCCCCTGCAACTGTCTAAAAATAGTTGTGACTTTCTGTTCATTCAAATATCCGGAAATACGTGTGCACCAGTCACCTGATCATCATGCCACATGTGCTCGCAGGGTGCTGGGGTTTTGAGACTCTTTTCACACTATCAGTTTGGTGCAGATGCACAAATGTGAAACATCTGTTTTCCTTGAAATAACCCAGGAATACAAAGGAGGCTTGAATGTCCTAGTTTTCCACTAGCACTTGAACGCAGCTTAGATTTGTGGATCTGTGCCAAGCTGGCAGTGTGCAAAGACTAAGAGCCTCAAAACCCCAGAGCACATGTGTTGTGATTTGTGCATATCAGGCGACTGGTGCGCACATATTTGATTTATCTGTAAGTGAGCGAAAAGAAAATTGCAAATATTTTTAGATATTTGCATGCACGGGAAGCTTTTTAAAAGTGAAAGTGATCAGACTGGTTACATGGAAAACTTGAGCTTGAAAATATTGTGTTGTAAAGGATCGCTGTTTGTTCAGGTTTCGACACATGAATTTTTAAAATAATGTTAGGTATGTTCAAATTGCTTTGTATCCATGTGTAGATTGGTGCATGCATTTGTAAGTACTCAGAGTTACACACAGATGAATTGTTTTACACATTTATAAATCTGGTTTATGCCTGTGGATCATATCATACACATTTGTAACCTCTTTACGACTCATTTAACTCTATTTAAAACTGCACAGCACATCTAAATAGATGCACAACCTCTGTACTGCAAAGAAAGATGAGCCCAAGGCAAAAACTACATATATACATATAGTGCATTTGTATAAATGTGTGCTTTCAGTTATGATTGCATGACACCATGCACACATCTTTCTGTATAAGTATACAAGTATACATGACAAATCGTGCCTAACACACAGACACACACTGCATGCGCCTTCAGTGTGCTGAAACCCGGCAACACACAAGCATGCATGCGCATGCAGATTACTTACACACACGCGCAGTTAATTCTTTACCCTTTCTTTTCTCAAGCTCAGTCCTCCATTATATTATCTGTCTCACATATGTGTGTGTTTGTGTGTCCGTGTGTGTTCTACTGATCAAGGTAGGAAGAAAAAATGGCAAAGAGAGTTAGAGAAACAGTCAAAGTATGTTGAAATTGTTTTTAAAAGTGTTTTTGCAATGTATTTTTTTTTTTTGCCTAGGTATCAAGGCAACTAGAAAAGCTGCCTACGTTCATTGCACACACACAAACACGCACACACACACAGACATTTCCTGAAGCGCTGTGCCCTCTGTTTATCTATCCTTGTGATAATATGTTTGCCTGCTTCTCTCCTGGTGGCACTAGGAAACGCTCATCTCTCATTGGACTAATCAGCATGCCGAAGCATCCGCTATGCCCGGCAGTGCCACAGTTAATTGTGCTTGGCTTTGGAATAAACAACATTTATTTCTCTAAATCTCACAACTATCTGTTTCTTAATTTGGTTCTGTCAGTTTGTTTCTCTGTCATTCTCTTTTATGTGTTTAGAAGACCTTTCCTTTAGTTTACTTTGGTCACACTGCGCCCCTCATTCATGCTGTTGTTTTTTCTTCTTTGTTCTACGTCCTTCCGCCCAGCCTCTTGTAAAATGTGTCAATCTACAGTTTCTTTCTTTCTTTCTTTTGTCTGTCCTCAATTGCTTTTTGTTTGTTTGTTTTTCACTTTGCTGTCATTAATGAGTGGCTCTCAGTTTGCTGCCTCATTCAGCATACATTGAGCTAATTAAGGATTTCCATAAATTTTAATGCATTATCTTTAGTGTGTTGACTCTTCTTGGGTCATTAGTGCCATAATTACCAACTAAACAGCAGCACCCACATGGCCCAAGGCCTCCAAAGATGGGTTTTGGGGATAAGTAGTGAGATGGAACATTCCTAAAATAAACTGAGAGTAATTGTAAAGTGTAACAAAATCTCAATGGAGAGATGAGAAATGTAGCCATGCAGAAACAAATAGCAGTCTGTGATGTTGTGATTAGCATGCACTTTTATTTGATAATCCTTGATTAACATATTATGCAGATGGAATTAGATTGAATGCATTTGTGTGATTGAGAGAGCAAATTAGTTAGTATGGAAAAGAGCAAAAGAGCGCACACATGGGCAAGAAAGGAAGAGAAGGTCGGGGGAAGAATGGAGGCATTCCTCTCCTTAGTGTCTCCTATCAGGACAGACAGGATTTTTAAGTATTAATGCCCTTGTTTCATCCTGAAAATGAAATAACAAGTGAACGCTCAGAACTCTCTCTGGACTATTTCACGCTTGGATGTTTTCCCTCAATTTCAGTGTGAATCCTTTAGGAAAACAGTGAGAGATGGCAGTGGAGAGTAGCAAAGAGAGGGTGCTAGAGAGGAATGTATGAAGGGAGAGACAAAAGGGGAATAAGCATTATAAAGTGGAAATGAAGAGCGCAAGTGTGTGGAAGGAAAGATGAGATGGAGAAAACGGAAGTAAAGAGGCAAAGGTTAGAGATGGAGAAGGAAACAGAGAGAGAAGAGGAGCGGAAGGAAGCATGATGAAGGGTTTTGGTAGTGGTGATGAGTCAGAGTGGGGAATTTATTTTTCAGGGGTAAAAGTGAGGTGAGAGACAGCAGAGCGAACAGAGAGAATAGATGGAGCGGAAGAATTGGTTAGGATGGGAAGACTAAAAGGTGGATGGAGTGTTTGAGGATAAAGCACTTCTTTCCTGGTCCAACCTCATACAGGAGGAGACATATTTTATGGTTGATAAAGATTGCCAATAAAGTCAATCAGGTCATTTCACACTTGCTTGTGTGAATATGTCTGCTGGCTTTATAGTTACAGGTGACTCTTTGGCGGCTGTTGCATTCTTGGTAATCAGATAAAGCAGCACATTGTCCACTGGCAGATATTGATTAGATTACGTAAAGCTTAAGTAAGAAATGCATGATATGAAATCTGATTTGATCTGCTGTGACTTGGCTTGTACGTTCATTCTGCTTCTGACATCGGTGTCCCTGAAAAATGAACAGGAATACAAAATATTGCATGCTGCACCAGCACTTCAATGATATTGATGATCTGATCAAAACATAGAGACTCAAATGGCCACACAGATCTTCTGGGATTTTTAAATTATGAAACAATAATGATTTTCAATTTAGCTAACCAAATGTGCCACAGCTGGAACCACTGCCACTTCAGCTGACTTCAGTCCGAGTATCGATTGCCTATTCCCGTGCACAGTATAGTTAGCGGTTAATGTGTTTCTGATAAAGGCTTCTACATTTACAGATTCAGTCTCCTACAAAACCGTGTAGCCACGATCATCTATGTCCTTTCAAGTTCATTTAGGCCAAATTAGCACCAAAATTAGAGTTTTTGGAGCTGATGATCTTTATTGACAGAAGCTTTTAGCAAAGATGACCAGGTGACCAAATATGCAGAAACAAAGCTATGCACACGTTAATTATTCCTGCACATATTCAGATTAACCTGCTATTAAAAGGGACCCTGTCTAGCTATTCAGTCTTTAAATCATTCTCTCACCCCGTCACACAGACACACAGACACACAGACACACACACACACACACACACACACACACACACACACACACACACACACACACACACACATATTTGCTATTTGTCACGCAAAACATTCAGCTGCTGTTCACTCCATTTACTTGCTCATTGAGCTGCTTAGGGGTAATATAATTGGTTGCAAAATGAGCTAGCATACACAGGACAGGAACACAATTTTGTGGACACACAGATCCACAGACACACACACAGAAATTAATTTCACATAAAACACTCACAGAAAGACAGTTAAACACATAATGCATATGGGCATTTTTCCATGAGACACCCACACAATAGTAAAAGAATTTGAGGAATTTAATAGTGTTTAAAGAAAAAAAATACATTAAAATAAGAGTTATAGATACTTCTTACGTTTACAGATTTTGGTTTGACCACTATGCTTTCATCTAATTTTTTAAAAGTATTCTTCATGAATAGATCTCCCGGCTTTTTTAATGACTGTCCAAAACTCTTCTTTGAATGTTGGCTGCTTTTTGATCCGTTCTCTGTTAATGCCATCCCACACAGCCACCCTTCCACTCAAACCATAACTCAAGAAGTAAGTCACGTAGGATTTTGAAGTTGATATGAAAAGTGTATATACTAAAAATCTAGTATGACTTTGAATCTCAGTGACCTTGACCTCAAGGTCAAATTCATCATCATCATCATCATCATCATCATCAACTTTATTTATAAAGCACTTTAAAACAACCACAGCTGACACAAAGTGCTGTACATTGGAACTGTAAAATAAAATTACATGAGATATAAGTAAAAACCAAATAAAAGAAGAGTGAAATCATTAATTACTACTTCTACTAACTACTTCAATTAAAAGAGAAACTAAGTCTCACTGAGGTTAAAAGCCAAGGAATAAAAGTGGGTTTTAAGACGTGATTTAAAAGTGGACAGTGAAGGGGCCTCTCTAACGTGCATGGGCAAATTATTCCATCATTTTGGACCTACAATAGAGAAGGCCCTGTCCCCTCTGAGCTTCCTCCTGGATCTCGGTACCTCCAGGAGCAGCTGGTCAGCTGACCTGAGAGACCGACAGGGTATGTGGGGATGAAGAAGCTCAGAGAGGTAAGGCGGTGCAAAACTGTGAAGGCCTTTAAAAACAAACATAAGAATTTTAAAATTAACTCTAAAAGACACAGGCAGCCAGTGCAGAGAGGCTAGCACGGGGGTTATATGCTCTCTTTTTCAAGTTCCTGTTAGGAGTCATGCAGCCGCATTTTGAACCAGCTGCAGACGTGAGAGCAATGACTGACTGACCCCCACATAAAGTGAGTTACAGTAGCCCAGGCGGGAAGAAATAAAAGCATGGATCACTGTTTCAAGGTGCTGCCTCGAAAGAAAAGATTTTACTCTTGCCAGTCGCCTTAAATGATAAAAACTGGACTTCACCACTGCTATGATTTGGTTGTCCAATTTAAAATCACTGTCCAACTTAAAACCAAGGTCAGTAACAACAGGTTAAAAAATAGACTTCCAGGGATCCTAAAACAACAGAGGAGGACTCACAGGGACCACTGGATCCAAACACCAACATTTCTGTTTTCTTTTCATTAAAATTTAAAAAGTTTAGAGCCAACCAAGCTTTAATGTCATCTAGACATGTCAAGAGAGGTTTTTTATTTAAATTCTTTGAAAATATTCTGAATGTGATAACTTGAGAACAAGGATTTTGGAATCTATACCATAGGTGTATCTACTAGGAGGCTGAGGGGTACCACTGGCCGCCGCCAGTATTTTTAGACTTTGTGAACCACACAATTACACACATTTTAAATTTTAAGGTTTTGTGTTGAAAAATGTGCAGTGGTTGTTCAAAAAAGGGTAAATCATATGAGATCTGTATTTTCTTTAAACATAAATTTCAGTTGTATGCTGGATACTATCCTTGCAATGTTTCATTATTAATCAAAATAGTCAGTGAAACCAACACAAACCATTTTTATCTGTTTTTGGGGGGTTTCTTTCAAATGAACTTTGGTCTAAAGTAATGCAGAGCTAATGCATGATTCTTTCTCTCTGTCTCCTGCACACGCACCATTAAAGAACAAGCTTAGAGTTACTATGCAATGAAAGCAATTCACAAAGGGGGAATCCCGGTCAAAGAGTGTGCTGACAGGCGTGCATATTCACGGGGGAGCGGTGGGGAGGGGAGATTATTTAGGCCAAAGATTAATTGGCGGAAATAAAAGATTCATGTTCATGGCAAAGTTCATTAAAATCTTCAAAGGATTTTTTCTTTCTTTAGAATGGGTCAGCGAGATATTTGAGGAGGGCTAGAGCCAAGGGGGAAGCGCAAGAGCTGTCCCTTCCATATTATTTCACACGTGTGCGTGTCTGTGTGGGTGTGTATTTATCAAAATGAACAGTGTAGTAATATTGCAAGCAGTAGCTACTTATATTTGTGCCCATTGTAAGTCTGCTTCGTGGGTGTACTGTATTACAACTGAATTAATGAAGTAAGATAATATATACTTGTTGTTCTTCATTAAGCAGGACATGTTGAGTGTTTTTGTGTGCATGTTTTGTTTCCCAAACGTTTGTCTCTCAAATCCATGGGTGGTATGTAGCAACCATTCAACAAACAAACAGTAATTAGTTCTCGTAATGGTTCTCCATTACATTTCTCAGCGGCCAAACTCTTTGAAAGGCAACCCAAGCACCGTTGCGTTATAATTAACAATAGCTTGTGTATTCCCCCAGAGGTGACAATTTATGGGTGAGAGGTGGAACGAAGGAGAAAGGAAGAGAAACTTGTATGTGTGTTTGTGTTTTTCAGTTCTTTATGAGTGTTTCCATTTTCTTGGTGTAGTTCTAGAAATCTCAAGTATGTGGTTATCCTAGCCGTCTTATTAGTTCTACTGTTGAAACTGGTTTCCAGCCACATCTTTTCATACCCATTTGTCGTGGCCAGTTTCCTTTTTTAAAATAAATCCTGAATGTCAATTAAATGTTGCTGCCAACTCCTGCTTTTGGTCCTTAGAAAAATTAATGGCTAGGTGAGTGTCTGAACCACAGTACAGCTGGCCACTCCGTTTATACTCAATTTGTACCATCCAAAATCTCCCCTTTCCAGCCCTTCTTAGGTATCATGGGTAATTACCAAGACAGCAACAAAAGACTGATTATTCACCATGTCTTGTAGAGCCAAGCCCATAGCTTCAAAGTTAGGATTTAATATAGTCAGTTAATGAATAGTTGATTTAGGTGTTTTCTGCTTTCAGCCAGATATAGTTATATGCTTTGTAATAGGGGTTTCATGTTAGGCTGATTCCATCATAAATTTACCGTATATGTAAAAGTGCAGACCGAGCTGTGTGGTAATCTTGTAATGTGAAGTGAGTGAATAGAAAGCTGAAACCAGTGTTTTGCTAAAGTGCAGTTAACCTGGGGTCTGATCGTTTCTGTGATTTTAATACCACCGTCATTTGGAAAAGCATTTTACAGAAGAATTACCCAGAAAGTATCAAATGAAATCATAGTGTCTGCTATTATTACGAGCACTAGTAGAACAAGAGTGATGCTGTTAAAAAGTACTACATCTACAGTCAGCAAGGATCAAATGTGTATCAATACAGGTGAAGGATCTTTCAGGCTCAGCCTTTTTTTTACAGTTGATAGATGAATGAAGATGATGTGAATATTAACCCTTTTCACCACCTGTGTCTCTGTAGGTCTCTGCAAGACTTATCCAAGCAGACAGAGTTGCCTTACGGTACAGTGTTGGACTCTGCAGTTTATGACCAGGTGCGCTCCAAGGCAATGAACCCCTTTGAAAGGGATCCCATGTACTCCCAAATGTGGCGGATGATTAACCGCACAGGAGGAGGCGATAATAACGTTGAGGAGTCAAAAGAAGGCATTCGCAAGGTACGTCTTTTCATTTTTTATTTATTTTTTTGGTTAATTAAACTTTGGCACACACAAAATGATTGTGGTTAATGAAATAAACACCGGAGTCGAGTCATTCCCCTGATAGGGTTTGAATGAACAGGACAGGTGGAGAAGGGCAGCAGCATCAGTGCAATTATTTGTTACTCAGAACACATTGGAAACATAATTTGCTATAATTTGATCCTGTCATTTTTGAGAACATACATACCAAAAAATTGGTTGTAGAGTGAACTTCCCTGAAGGGCAAAATGACATCTACCTCAGAGGAGAGGATTTTATTCATATATTATATATTCTTTGTGACATATCTGCACGAACATATTTTTTGGATTATGTTATAATTCAAGTTACAGTTTGCCGGTGGTGTTAAATATCTCTTCGACAATATAAAAAAATAGCAAGGATTAGAGGATTAGGGGGATTTGAGTACTTCTAAATCAGCTTTTACTGTTCACTTTAAAAACATACAGATGGGTGTCAAATTAAAAGAAATGTCGTGAGTCCCCTGGTGAAGTGAAGTGGTGAAGTGTGAGAAAAAAAAAATAGTGCAAAGTTTTTCTGAGTGTTCGCCTTTGAAACCATTGTCATCATAAAACTATTTTATACTGATGTCAGTGGTACCATCTAGTTCCTTAGTCTCTCTAGGGGGATGGGGGGAGGTCACTGAAGGGTTTACTGAGTGTAGAAATGATGTGAATCTGTGATACTGATGCTGTTACCACCTCTCACCGCAAATGAGCACTTGCGATTTTGAATGTTAGACAGCACTCTCCACCACCATCATCGAATCACCAAATGAGGAAATGTGCTTTGGAAGAATAATGCTCATCGGTCCAGCAGAGGTCCAGAAACTTGGAGAATCAATGCCGAGCGGGGGAGTTGAAGCTGCTCTGGATGCACAAAATCTTACTAAAACACATTATATTGGCTTTTCACTTTATTTGTCACCCTTCTGCATTTCATGGTATAAGGCAGCATCCCTAAAAAACAAAAACTCCTTAGTGTTGTGGCTCAATCTCTCTCCATGAATCACCCGACATCTTTGCTCTCCAAGAGGGCAAATTTACTTGAAAGCATTGCTGTCCAACATATTGTTAAATGTTCAGACTCATCATAAAATTTGTCATGTGACTAAGGCGCACGTCACACACTGTGCGCATATGTTTTTGGCAGCTGGAGTAGATTTTCACGTTCCAAAGGTTTTCATGCTCCTTTGGCTGCTCGCAAGAAGGAAAGAATTTCAAGTTTTGCTATCGTGTATTTTTAATACAGTGATATTTGTGACCATTCATCTTTAGTGTGCGTATGTTTGGATGTATTATGGGTATTGAACAATTTCTATTGTTGGGATCTTGTCTTTTAAAAGTTTCACAGACATTTCCTATTCTTTCCAACATTCACTGTCATTACTATGTTTTTATGTACTTCTATGTACTACCCAGTCATTTATATCAGGTGCACTAATATGCAGATTAAAGTTTCTTATTTTTTTTCTTACATAAGTTATGCAAATATCAGTGCCCATTCAGCATTTGCTAGTAATGCCTAATTCATAATGCATAGTACAGAGAATTGAAGATGTTTACCGTATGGTCTACAGTGCATCCTTACAAAGCACCGACTCGGCCCTGTTTTGACATGCCGCTCATGTTACAGGGTCGTCTGTGTTGATCGGGGATAAATGATGTTAATGATACACAGATAACGTTCGCATGACTAAATACTTAATTCCCTTGGTGATTACCCAGCATCATAAATACCTGACTGCTGCATCTCATTTGCATGCATCCCACTTTCTGTTTGCATCGTGCTTCGCTCTTCCAGAGGGTCCCACTTTCTCCTTTCTCCTTCCAGAATATATTAGACTTAAACCGGAGCCAGCATTGGAAGGAGTGATGAAAGTGGCACACGGTAGTTTTAAAATTATGCCTTCAATCCAGTGTCTAATAAGATGTAAGAGTGGAACCATTAACACTTACTAAGAATAATTTTTTGTTGGTGATGTAAACATGTATACTTAATTATTAGTATCCCCAGAAACACAAATAAGGTAGTATTTTATTGCAAAATAAGGTTGTTTGTTGCACCAGCAAAAGTATTTATCACCTTCACTACAAACTTGACACCGACAGCTTGAGAAAACACGCTTACCTAGTGAGCTGACATCTGTGATTCTGGCATAATGGGTTGAGAAATAGTGGCACCAAAGACAAATCACACCTCGAATTTTCTGTAACGATTTTTTAAAATTGTGGTATTTCTGCAGCACATGGGCTATCACAAGCTAGTATGGTACAGAGAGATCATGAATACACATTGTCATTTGATGGCTTTGCTCGGGAGACAGTCCTGTTCACGAACCACGGTGAAACCTGTCATTATGGCAACACATAAGATAATAGTGTGCTCTCCCACCACTCTGGATATTTGGTTCACATGAAAACAGCAGGTCATAGCCGTGGCGCTCGCCATTAAGGTCGACAAGACCAAAGTCAAACTCCGATTGGCAGCAGGAAGTTGTGGGAAAAAAAATCTGTTACACCCTGCGTGCGAATCACTGGAATACCACACTTAACAAGAACAACTCGAATGTGAAGTATCACTGCAACTGTACAACCCAGGGGAACACCTGAACCTCCCTATGTGATGCAATTCAGACACAGTGTGCACGCTTTAAATGAGTTCATGGCCAGAGACACTGTCAGACATCATGCTGTTGCAGAAATGTAAAAGTCCAGTTCCTGCTAGCAGACTGGGTTGGGGCGACTCATAAATATATATCAAGAAGCAGTTCTTCTGGGCAGTGCTTCAGTAATTATCAGCTGAGACTGAATTTTCCATGATAAGTAAGTCATATGAAAAAAAAAGGGCTGCTTTTCAGAAGCAGCGCAGTGGGAGGAGGCAGGACTGACAAGAGGCAGGACTGGATGAAGGTTTTTGAGAGAGGATCTGCTTTTTCATGGATAAATTCTCTATGACAGGGGTGACACCTCCAGAGTGGCAAGCAAGCACTGCAGAGCAGAACTGAGAGCGAATACAAGAAGGAAGCCGATATCCCCTCTGAATATGTCTCTCTTGATTTTATACTTTACTTTTCTTTCATCCCCTGCTCTGCATTTCTGTTCCTTTCTTCTCACCTGCATCTATTTTCCCCCTCTTTTTTAATTCTTTTGCACTGCACCACCGAATATTTGGCTGTTAGCGTTCTATCGCTCCATCGCGCCCCGCCTCCCCCACTCTCGACTCCTACCCAAATCTTTCTTTCGTTCTCTGCTTCTCCTTATAATATTTCATTCTGCAACCCCGCTGTCTCTCTGTCTGTCTTTTTTTCATCTACTTTGTGTTAAAAGCTACAGGGTGCACTCTAGTGGTTCACTAATGCCTGTCCCTCTCTGCTGACTGCATTGACACAAGCTGATTTTTTTCCCCTTCTGCTGCAGTGCCACTGACAGTGACACTGCCGCCTTTACTGTGTACGTTTAAGCAAATGAATCAGATTATCGGTTTAATTATTCCTAAATTTGGTGGAATTGGGAAACACTGGATACATCCTCTGCATTATGTACATGCAGAGCTTACCAGTCATTGATTTTTCCTTTAGAGAAAACATTTTGTCAATGTGGAGACTTTCAACCTGTTAAGAATTCTTCTCATGCTGACAAATACATTTAGAAGGTAGTAAACAGACCCCTGAAATTATTTATTTTTTTAAGCTAGAGGCTAGACGCAAAGCTATAATATTATTAACAGACTCCATGAGCCAGACTTTTTTGGTTTTCTGTCTTTGTCTGATTTATTCTGATCCGTTTGTCTTCTTCAATCCCGTCCCGTTTGCTATATTTGATTCCTGTGAGGTTAAGAACTTGATATATTTCCCCCCTCAGTGTCATGCTCTCTCGCTCCCTTCTTTCTCTTCCTGCACTTTCTCTCCGTTTTTTTTTCTCCTCTTTCCCAATAAACCTCTTACCCCTCTCCGTCACCGTTGTCTCCTGTGCACTATGGATTTTCTCCCTTTTCAGTTTCGATCCCCCGTGGCAGAATAATATTATATGTCAGAACAGGTCAGCGTCTGGGCTGTCTCTGCTATCACTCACACACAAACGTGCAGCCTACACACGCACATAAACGCACATACACAAAGACCTACTCAGATGCAAACACAGATACAAAATTTGCATTTCCCTAAGTAGCATGCTTTACACATGCAGTAACACATTTCCCCTTATGCGCGCCTTGCATACTTTGATACACAAACACACACCAAGCCAGCCAAGCGCTTCAGGGTGAGGCCTGTCACGGAGTAATATATGTGTCGCTCCCATTTCAGTCAATGATCAAGGTACTCAATAGAGTGAGAGGTGTTGCACCTCCGCCTTGATATCTCATTAACTTTGTGTCACATATGATATCTAAGACCGCTGTGCTCTGTGTCACTGTTTGACATAATGGCATCCTCATTTAAGTCAATGGAGGACTTACTTGTGGTCCCCTCTGTTTATTATTGCATTGTCTCAAGAGTGAAAGCAAAGTCTTTTTTTTGTCTGTCAGTATCAGTTACTTACCCTCTAAATTATATGAAACCCTTACTGACATAGATAATAATAAGATGCGCCGATATTAGCGACGGTAACTGTAGAATCTCGCAACTCCTCCACTGAGCACTGTCTTACGTTTTCTTTATATGACTCTATATGGTTAATAAAATGCTTTACTTATGCGACTATAGTTTAAAGCCTCATCTAGTGATTTTTGTTGTTGATAATAATTTCAGCCAATGTGACAGGAGACTGTACCATGAAATGGAAACGTTTTCCACTGAGCGCCGTTTATGTCCTAATACTATAGCACGTACATGCGTGCTTGGCATACTCTGTCACATTTCACTTGAAGCTCGCAAAACTAAAACCTTCAGATTTGCATGTTTATTCACATACGTGCCAATGCTGACACGTACACACACCTGACTCGGTTGAATTAAGTATCCCTGTGTGAATATTTGACAGCTACTCTCTGTCAGGCTTTAAGAGTCTCTGATGACCGCTGAGTGATTTTAGAGTTGAGTGGATTGCCAGTGAGTGATTTTCTGTCTGTATGACTTTCTGCTCCACCATGGGAAGGTACCACTTTAGAAAATGCATCTTTTCTCCTCATGACATTGCCTACTATATATTACCGTTATTCCTAAAAAAGAAGAGCAGAAAGTATTGAAACCTTCACTGCAACATTATCAATGATAGCATGGGGAAGGGGGGGTTTCACGGTATAAAGGTCCTGTTCTCCAACAAAGACACGCAACACTGTGTGAATTCACTATCCTTCCAACCTGACCCTGCAATAAATAATTTTCAAAAGGACGATGAAGGCTTTGGAAAAAATTTTCCCATACTTGTAGCAGCCAATGAAAGCTTGGAAATGGATGGAGAAAAAGAGGTCAGACGAGTGGGCTGAAAGCAGTGAATCTGAAATTAAATGCTTCATACATTATGAATATATATGGATTATACTATAGAGGAGCATTTACTTCAGGTAAAGCGCTTTTACATAGCTGCTGTCACTTGTGAAGCCGTCTCTTCACTGAAAAATACCAATTTCTTGGATCTGAATTTCAAATTCTTATTACCTGAAAATGGATCTGACCCACTGAGCCAATAAGGTCACATCAATCAAGAGAAGCATATAATATATAAACATTAATTCACTTTCTATAATCCCTTAGTATGCTTTTGTCATATGGAAGTTTTCTGACCACACAGAATTGTCTTTCATTTTATTTCCTGGAGACAGGAAATAGAGGTAAAGTGAGTAGGAAAATGATGCAAAGTAAATGGCCCAGCCAGGCTATCAGGTCCCCCCACACGTCAAAAATACCTGTGAGCGATGCTATGTAATACTATGTAACGTTTACCAGTGAAGGAAAATTCCTCCACTTATCCTACATATGCTCAACTCCATTGTGCAACAAGCCATTTTCTGCCACTTAATTTCATCCTATCACCGTCTCCCCATTTAGCATAACGACTCTAGAAATTGTACTAAAAATTACCATCATCTCTTCACCTCTGCTGCATATATCTTGAAACAGGAAGTAAGTATCTGTATAATGTAAGCCTATAAGGTTTCGCCAATTTACCATAATGACTTCAGTGATGGTGATAAAGATTATGCCGAGTCCTCATCCAGATAGAGCTGGTGGCAAATCATCCAAGACCTGTTTGGATCCTTCAGCCATCACAGCACTCTAGAGGACAATCGAGACAAAGCAGAGGAGAGATGAAGGGAGGAGTGGAAGATGACATAGATGGCGAATTGGTGCTCGAGGAGTAGGAAGACGGAAATTGGGAAATTTAGGTGGCATGAGGGCGATAAAGGGGGGAGGGAGACGAACTAGTGAAAATTGAGAGAGTGAATGCATGTGGATATGAAGGGACAAGAAAGAAGTGCAAGGAGAGGACTGAAAGGAGGGATGATATAGAAATAGAGAATGAATAGGTAGACAGTGACCTAGACAGAACTGAAGAAAAGGATTAGCCATATTTTGCTAAAACATATTTTTTATTTACTATATTGTTTATTTCTTACAGTTTCACTTTTGCTGTAGCAAGGCCTTAAATGCATACATATATGAGACCAATGATTCTGAGTGCTATGCTCTGAAAGGGTTACAAGCACTTGGAAGGGAATAACTCCCTTTTAACAGGAAGAAGCATTTAACAGCCATGTTTCCAGTTTCTGATTAGTTTCATTTTTAGTGGTTGGTTATTTTTGCTGTTTGCCCTCCATTCAGATTTAAGAACCAAACTCGTTAAAAAAACTGCTCCTTTACAACATAAGCCATCCACTTGACGGCTGATGCTTGCCCCATGCATTCAAATGTGAAGCCAAGGGGTCCTTAACAAGTATCTTTTGGAAGTGAGATTCACCGCTATGAAAACCCAAGCGTGTCGCTGCATCAAAGTCAAAGGACACGTTGTTTGTGAGACTCCAGCGACTTTGATAAGACACTGAGAAAGCACAGGGATTCAGAACAGGTTAATGAAAAATCACCCGCCCATTTAAGGTTTATGAGCGCTTGTTCACTGCCTTTCTCTCTCTTCATTAGTCAGCCATCCAGTGTGAATCAGCGAGGTGGACTGGGGGTGTGTGGGGAGATTATGTTTAAACAGAGGATAACATTGAAGCTCACCCCAGATGCCTCACTTTGTGTGCGTGTGTGAGTGCAGGCACATGTTACTCTTCTCTCAATTTAGAGAGGCCTCTCTAACACCTGTTTACCCTCTCAAATCACGGTTAACATTGTATCTGTAGGCAGCAGTGCTCTCTGAGTCTGTATGTGTTTGTATCAGTGTCACAGTTCTTTAAGGACCTCCTGCCAACCACCCATTGGTCAGGGAGTTGCCAAGGTTACCGAGCAGGGTGGCCCAGCTGTGCTCGGGGTGACAGATCTCTGTGTTTATGATTCCTCTCCCCCTGTGTTTGAGAGGGGTCGACTTTTCATGAACAAAGCTCTCAGGTCCCAAGGTTGCCTACAGCTATGTGACTTGTATCGCTTACATTGCACCCACTAACACAATATTCTCCCTGCGCTTCCTCTTGTCACTCCTTCAATTTTGTTTCTTTCTTCCTCGTGTGCTCTTGGTTCCTCTTTTTTGCTGATGTTGTTGCACTTCTGTAGTCCGGAGTGACACTTGCGGTATTTTTGTGCCTGAGCCAGTGCTCTGACACGGTGCGCTTACAAGAGGGGTTGAGGCAAGACCCGTTTCATTAGATTTTTAAAAATTGATGCCATATTTACGTGTTTGTCATGTATTTTATTGGATTTGAATGAAATCTCTGCTGAGCCATATAAGCCCGTGATATATATCTGTCACTATGCCATGGTATGACTGCTGCAATATCCTCTGTAATAATCCAGGCTATGCTACAACCAGAAAATGCCTTTTTTGGCTGCTGGGCTCTCTCATTTTCTATTTTCTAGTAGTGCAAATCACCCCGACAGGAAAAAGAGAAAGCTCTTTTCCTGCAGAGCCTGATAGCTCATTAGAATTCAACACAACAAGCCCAAACAGCAAACATATTTTCCTGCTGTTACAATTCTGTGCCTATGTGATGACAGTGTTTCTGTGTTGTGACTGAGATTTGGGGAAAGCAGATGAAAAGAGGACTAAAGACGAAGGAAATGGGGGTAAATTTACTCTCCATATTAAAGAGGGAAGATTGTAAGGATTGAAAGAGACATTTGAAATAAGGGAATTATAGATGCTAAACAAAAATGGAGAGAGGGAGAGATGGAAGTTCATCCTTGCTCGCTGTGGTGATTGATTAAAAACTGGCGTGTTTGCTGGAGATGTGACAAATCGGCATAGAGTGAAGGGAACAGAGGGAGAGAAAGTATTGAAGTAAGGAGAGGAGATAAGGGTTCGGTATGGTTAAAAAAAACTCAAAGAAGAGAAGAAGAAATATTTGTTATCTATTTCTATCTATTTATGTTTTCTTCTCTCTGTTCTTATATTTAAGAAGGATGCCGAAATTGCCTTCGTATCGGTTTCTCCTTCTTCTGCCGCCCAAGCGTCAATCCATCTGACAGCCGCACAACAGTCTTCTTCTGGATTTAGTTTTTTCTTCCTCCGTTTGCCTCCCTCACTCTCCGAGTCAGTGTGTGTTTTTCCTCTCGTTCCCTTTCATCCCGCGCTATACCTCTTGTGTCTAATAATAATTACAGCACCTCACAAAGAAATCAATGAAAGTCAGCAAATGAATGCAGCAATTTATAGACCTGCTTTATTGCTGGATATAAATTGCATTAATGCAGCACTTGGGAGCACACATCTGTGTTTGTGAACTCGTGTTTACATTTTAGTGTAGGTGTGTGTGTGTGTGTGTACAGTATACTGCTGTATGCAGGTCATAAAGGTATACCTGCATGTTCATGCAAAGCTCTATATCTGTGACACGGCTTTACAATTTGTAACCAAGAAACTTTTTTTTTGCATTAAAAAGAAAGAAAGAAAAAATAAAAACAAGTTTGGCCAAGAGATTTAAGGTCACGTCCTGTAGAAATAAGTTAGAGAAAATAGGAGAAACTGCTCAGAAGAAAAAAAATCCCTTGTTAGTCCATATTACTTTTCCCCCTCTCATTTTAACGGTCTTCCCCAGAAGAGTATGTGAGCTTGTCCAGGCAAGCATGTAATCCCGGCAATGCAACGTGCACTTGTTCATGATTCACTGTCCTCAACATATGCAGGACACATCCTCAATATTTGGCAGAAGGGTGCAAAAAAAGTGCAAAGATTTCCCATTTCTCCCTGTGTGATGTTATCGACCCTGCTGCTTCCCCTTTCAGTCCCTTGATTACCCAACAATCACCTGTAGGCCCCCACACAGTGGATATTTCCTTATCACTCCCTAGTTTTGGAACTGAGATCTACACTTTGATTTTGTTCTTCAACACATCGATTCCTTTTCTTTAGTTTTCTTTTTTGTTTTGTAGATACCCTGCTGTGTTTGGGATCATTGTCCTGTTGCCTGAACAAATTTCTGCCAAACTTTAGCTGTCAGACAGATGGCTTCGTATTTGCCTCTGAATACTTTGGAATACAGAGGAGTTTGTGGTCGACTCAGTGTCTTCAAGGTACCCAGACCACTGTGCTTGACAGCTGGTAGGAGGTGTTTGTGCTGATATGCGGTGTTTGGTTTTTGCCAAACATCTTCACGTTGGCCTCGTCTATCCAAAGGACATCGTTCCAGAAGCTTTCTGGTTTGATCAGCTGCAGCTTTGCAAACCTAAGCCGTGCTGCCATGTTGTTTTTATAGAGAGGAAGCTTTCTCCTGACAAACCTTAAAAAACAAGCCATACTTATTCAGCCTTTTGCTTACTATACTGTCTTGAACTTTAACATTTAAACTTGTGTTTTTGTTTGGTTTTGGTTTTTGTTCACTGATACATGCACAGTCTCACCTTGGGGAGAATTTGCTGGGATCTCCACTCCATTGTGGTTTTGTGTTAACGCATAGCTGAGTGCTCTACACCAACGGCCGCTTTTATAGTTACTGGTCATCAATTAATTGGAAGAATAGCCTAATACCAGGCCAAACACAGGTTAAACTCTGGTTCTGGTTCAAAGAAATTCTGTTTGGTGATCTTCTATGAAATGCACTGTCATGTACCCGTAACCATGCTTAACACTGCCGTAACAATATCCAATCCATTGCATGTTCCCCTCTCCCCTGCAACAAGATGGCAAACGTTGATAAACTCACATTCCAGCTGGTCTTAAGTTACTGTTTAAGCTCTTTGAGCTGTGCTGTTTTTAAAGACACTAACAAAAGGGAAACATGTCACAGTTTGCTTCTCATGTGTTTGGTAGAAATAAGCGCAGAAACAAATCATCTCCCCAACATGTTTCACATTCTGTACTTGGAGTGTTTAGTAAAAGAGAAAATAACAGAAATATTTCTTATTGTTTCCCCTTTTACTTTAAAGTTTTAAAGATATTATCTTGCAAACACCGAAGCTTTGCTATTATGCTTTTAATTTTCTTGTTTGTTTATTTTTTAGGTATATAAAGGATCTGGGTCTCTAAATATGTGAAGTTAAAAGTAGTCTTTAGCTAAAATGCTTTAAAAAATATGGTTGTGCTGCTTATGTTTTTGTTTTAGCCCAAATTAACTAGAATATACCTACTTATGTATCTTTAGATGCCAAATGCATTACTTGTAGTTGTAACTAGTTGTAAGCTGCACTTGTGTACTTGTAAGTTGTAACTAATACTTAACCAAACTTCAACAATAAGTCTCTCCAAAGTCTGCAAGCAGCTAAATTGAGTTATGTTTGCAGGATAACCAGCAACAAGCATTTAATTGAGAGAATATGATGTCCTCTTAGCTCTCTAAGGTTAAGATTTAGTATTTAGTAAGTATGAAAAAAGTCAGTATGTTGCTGTCTGTATCAACTGAGCTGAGTGGTGTATGAAGGTTTGTAGTGGTTTGTACCAAACTTTATTCATCAGCAAGCACAAACAGGTATGTATCGGTCAGTCTCCATGGGCATTGCTTTAATCAAGCTAAGCTTTCTCGCTTGTAAAACTATTTAGGAGTAATTTCATTTACATAGTTGGTGGTTAATTGGGTAACATAAAAGCTGTGTAGGTAGAGGAGATGAAACCTGTAGTCAGTGTAAGATGTTAGAATAAGAATACTGAATATTGAAGTAAAAACTGCTTTGATTTTTTTTGGCAAGTAGCATAAAGCATATTTGAGAGTTTAAGCAAAAACACGTGTTTTAATCTTACAGTAGTGTAATCTAAAAAAGCATGTAATTTTATCCTTTGTGGGCAGTTGCTGTTGAGAACTGTGTGTTCTTCTTCCTGAAAAGCTTTCACTTTGCTCAAAACGTAGAAGTTTGCAGCCTTAATGATTTCTCCTACACCTTTAATGAGCCAGCCCACATTCTAACAAGACTAACAAGAGATAACCATGCAGAAAAAATAATACCAAAGTTATCTACTCATTGCAGAGAAATTGATATAAAAAAAAACGTCTAGCAATTAGATGATACACATAAAAGAATTTTGATTTTACAATACAGACAACACCATAATTTGAATGGGCAATCTCAATTCCAAATAGTAATTAAAATGATAAAACATTCCAACAACCTTTTTTTTTTTTGAGGCAATAAGATTAATTTTTTTTTTTCATTGAATTCCTTTTTATCTATTACTGAAGTCCAAGATGAAAAAGATAGCACATAATTATTGTATTTATAGGCCCTGCTGGAGATTAAAATGCACACAGAGTCTGGCTGAGAGAAATATGAAAGGGAGCACAACAGCAATTAGGCCAATAGAAGCGCAAAGAGCAAAGTTGTGAAAGTTAGACAATAGTATTATTCAAAGAGCCAAATGCTCTTGCTGAAAGAAAGAAAAATAACCGTTTTTTAAACACATTTTTCATCTGCCGGCTCTCCGTCATGTCTATCCAACTCTGCAACCTGAAGCAAACTGTTAGATTACATCTTAATTTCCCAGATAAAAAGAGGCTGAAACTGAAAAAACAGAGAATGGATCACAGTCCCCTGTGTTTTGAATGAAAGTGGAAAGGGCAAGTTTAATCTCTGGATTGTAGATTAATTAGGGGGACAAAGTAAGAGGTGGAGGGAATTTAAAAGAGAAAAAAAAAGCATTTTATTAATGGTTTTGTGGTGGTATATCTGGTTACAATTGACCCTCATCTCTTATCGTCGCCTCACGTTCAACACGTTCTATTTTTCATTCTCTCCTCCCTCCCTCTTCTAATATTTCTTAGCCTTTTATTTATTTCTCCCTTGTCTTCTTATGTCTACACCACTCTCACTGTGAATAGAAGGCTTCTCTTTCTTTCTTTTCTTTCACCTACATGTCCTGCTCTTGTCCTTCACCTCCTCTTTTTTTTCTCCTCAATGGTGTTTGTCTTCATTTTTTCACTCCTTTCTGTTTGATGTCTCCTTCTGTGTTTGCATCATCTATCCCCTTTTCTATCCCTTCCATTCATTCTCTTCACTTCACCTATACTCTTGGGCTTCTCTTCATTATCAAGGTGTTTTCACATCCACACTCCTTTCTCTCTCTCTGTGCCTCTCACTCTTTTCTCCCCTGTTCTCCTCCATACTTCTTTTTCCACTGTCCTCTCATTTTCATGCGACTCACTGGGCAGCCACACTCAGCGTCTTTATCTCTGTTTGTGGGAGAGGAGGCAGCCCAGTGCCAGCAACTAATGGACTTTTGGAGAACACAGACAGCCATGCATCACAGTCTGGAGAACTACATAGGGAGAAAGAGAAGGAGGATTTGGAGGGAAGCCAAAGGGAGAGTGATTTGGGACAGAGAAGGAAACAGACGAATGAGGGAAAGAGTGATAGCGAAGAAAAAAATTAAAGTTAGAGGATCCTCTCAAGCAATACATGGAAAGGAAATAGGGGAGAAAAATATTTTGCTTGTGGGAGCTATAATCAATAAAGGCATCTGTAAAAAAAAAAAAATCTTTACAGATTTAACACTGCACATCTTTCCTTAATTTACCAATGCAACTTTGTCAGCCAGCTTCATCATAGTCATGCAAACAGAGAAAATGCCTATAAACATTTTTTTAAAAAGTGATGTGGTTTAAAAGCTTTTTCCAAATGGTGGCAAGAAGAGTTAGAAAGTGACTAAAGAGTTTTTCAGTTTGAAGATTATTCAACTATAGGATTACTTGGACAACAAAGTTTTTAGAAATAGCCTCTTTTCACACTTTTTGTAGTAAAAATATAAATTCAAGATGTGTGTGGATAAGTTCTTTCTTTTTGCCTGTTATCATCTCAGATATTAGAATTTTGATTTGACAGAATTGTGGGAAAGCTGATCATCACGATCAATAGACTAGCTATTTAATTTCCATATACCCTTGACCAGCTGTTGTAGCATGCCATGAAGGAGGAAAAATGAGTTGTTGTAAATATGTGTAAATTTCGTGGTTAATGTTGAACATTGCCACAAGCCCAAGGCTTTTTAGATGCAAGAGGGAGATTGGTTCTCAGCGCTACACTTCTGTCCTGTGAAGCCTCCCTCTGTGGCATTAAACCACTTCCAAAGAACCTTGAAGGCAGGTTGTGAAAGTATGCAAAGGATTTATGATGCCATACAGTATCAGATTGGTAAAAAAAAAAAAAAATAGAAATCTACTAAGAAAAGAGTGTGTTGCATTCTAACATAATTGTGTAATGCAATCTTAAATAAATAAAGAAAATCTGTCTGTGGATGTTAAATGTAATAGCTTCTTTGCCGAATGAGGGAGTTTAGCTAAAGTCCTGCTCACTTTATTACATCTGCAAAGCTTTGCTGAAAGTCAGCCAGATTTAAGTTCCCAGTAACAAAAACTCTGGCCACCCAAAGAGAACAGAATTCACAAGTAGAAAATGTATTTTTTGTATTTGAAATGTGCCTCCAGATACACAAAAGCAGAATGAACACTGTGAGCTGTAACTTACATCTTAGCAGGTAAAATAGTCTCTGATGTCTAGGTCGCACCTATAGGTGAGAAGAATCCAAAGGATGCATGAGTCTGGAGGTGCACACAAACAAGTTTCTTAGCCAGTAATGCATTGCAGAGTTATGACCTCTAGTTGGAATGGAAAACAGAGTTCCAATGACACACACCTACACATCCAGCGACTTGCAGAGTAGTTACAGCAGAGTTCATTTCCACACTGCACTTTCTTCCTTCATGGGCGGTTTGTGGTCAGGTGGACATTGAAATGTATCTGTAATAACCAAGTGCAGGCTTTCAATGGCAAACTCATTCCCAGTCTACAGCGGACCCCCATCAAACTGCAAGGCATGCATCTTTAAGTATGCTGACAGCCTGTGAGGGCAGAAACTCTAATTTGCACTGAAGATCTTATCATTCACCTCAGGTCTGAGTCGAACTCCTGGCAGGTTTTTGTGAACCTTAGCCATAACTTAATGAATGCTGGGTAGCCTAGTGTCTGATCTTTTCTTTCCATCTGACAGGTGCTTGTGTTGACTGAATGAGTAAAGGTACATTAATGATTTTCACTCTGTCTCGCATGTTTACACGAGGAAGAGTAATGGCCTTTCAGTGATCAAGGCTAGCATCACCTTTCGGTCAGATAGGCCATAAATGCTGCATAAATAGCAGTCAAGTGATATTATAATGGCAGATGTTTTCAAATGAAGTTGTGGCTAAAGGGACTGTGTGATCTACAAGATTTGTTTTAGCAAACACCAGCTGTTCATTAATTTTGCGCGAGTGCGACTGCGGAACCACTCAAATTAACCGAAGTGTTGTGAAATACTGGCACAGCTTGTCAGTCACTCTGCTAACTGATGGTGATGTTCGGCTCCCTGACAGATCCTACGTGTCAGGCTTATTGACATTCATTTACTCATATGCTACAGTAGTATTTTCAGGTACTATACAGGTGAGATTTTTTTGTGAAATTCAAATTATTTTGGAATGAATAGAAACTATTGAGGAAAAAAAAAGTTACTTCTTTTAATTACCCTCGGGAGTCGATGGAGCTACAGTGACTGATGGTGTGAGAGCACTCATGCACCTAAATCTGTTGCTGGAAGAGCATCTGAGTGTATCAGTCATCATTTTCTCTCCTCGCCTTCATAACTATTTCTTTCCCACGGTTCCAATTAAAACTCCTCCAAATCAGGCTGTATTGCTTCCACATTAACATTTGCAAGACTTTTTTTCTTCTCCTCCATACAAGTAGTAAGATAACTTGAAGTTTTAATAGAAATTCCATCTGAAATAGACATGGAGTCTGTCTGCAATATGGGCCAGTGTTTTCCCTTGCAATTACTCCTTGGTGTTATGGAGGGCTTTTGACACTGTACTGTAACCATTTGGCACCAGAACTTACCACTGAGACCAATATTAATGAAGTAAATAGAGGAGGGCTGGCACGTTGAACTCTGCAGCCTGCATTTAATCAGTATTTTATACTCTTGGGCAACTAACATGTTAAACTGACAGGGGACATTCAGGATCATTGTTGAAACTGAGCCTGCATACTTACAACCAAAGTAGCGCTACAGTGATATGGTGTGCTTTCGACCTTCTTTGGGCTGTGATCTCTACAGTTCTTCCTTCCAAATTTATGCCAGAGGTGGATGGCTCTATTCACATGTCCTGATTCTTCACTTGTTTTCTTTTTGATGCGTGTCTGTGATTGCAAAATGTGTAACGTGACCACAGTGCAGAAATGTGCCACCTGCCAGATGAGGGCACAGTGTCTGGTCTCACTGGTGTTGACAGGGTGAGGAGCTCAGTAATCTGTGATGACCTTGAAGTCAGCCATTGATCCTTCGCACGGAGAGGCACAAGGTGGGAGACACAGTTCATACATTTAGTATTACCTGCTGAGCATGACCGAGTACATGGCGATCAAGGGGTTGACCGGCAAGACCTGCTCATTTATAGGTTGATGGGCAGATGGACAGACAGACATTCTGTAATGAATGCTCTGTCCGACAGGACTGATAGGATCACGTCCCTTTTTGTTGGTACGGCGATATTGCTCATGGAAGCCAATGGATTGTGACACTCAGTAATGAGAAGGTGGAATACTCGTAAGCTGTTTTTAAGTAGTGTGTTTTACTACCCTGACCTGCAGCATAAGGAAAACTGGAAAATCTGTGAGAAAATAAAAGGCCTGGATCCAGAGTTGCATTTATATAGTCACAAATGAACTAACTCAGAGGTGAGGGGCACTATAAGAAACTCTCTGCACCATTTTCATTTCTGTTAGTCAACCTGAACGCTGTCAAATGGGCTCGCAGGATGCAAGCAAATAAGGTTCTCTGTGCATGTCTGTGTAGAGACAGCGAGTACTTTCATAGCCTTGTGTTTTATGTTTTGAGTGTCACTTTTTATAGTAATTATTTCAGCATTGTCCAGGTATTAATGGCAACCCTATTGATATGCTTATGACTGTTAGCGGAACCCATAAAGGAAAATCTGCATACTGAATAGGTTCCAATTCTATGCTGCTGTCTCATCTGCAAGTCACAGCATGCTTTGTAATTTTTTTTTCACATTTAACTTGCTCTCACGTCTGTCTCAGTCTGTCACTGTCTGTGTTTGTCATGGACAGATTTTGCCTCTCTTGCCTTTTGTCTGTGTCAGTGTGTGTGTGTGCATCTTATAGCTTCTTCTCTGTTCTGCCACCCCGCTGTGCAAATGTTGATGTTGATGATTTTTTGATCAAAAAAACAAAGACTGCTTGAAGGAGACTCGGCGAGCTCATTCTCTGCCAAACCCAATACTCAGTTTCAAATTAAAGAAAGCGATCTGGATATGTATAAAGTTTAACGGGTCCTTCGTTTTCTCTCGCGTCACCTTTCTAGCAAGTTTTTGCAACTTCAACTTTTTCTTCTATTTTTTTTTTTTGTCAAGCACAGCTATAGAAAAAGAAAGAAAACATAGCTCTTCCTTTGACTCAGCATGTGAGCTCTCCTTTATTTTTGAAACTTTATCTGAGATTCATCAGTCTGTGTCTGTGTTTGTTTCACTGACTTTTTTGAGGACAGTGTCGGGGTTGTTGACCACCTTTGTTTTCTTTTTTAGGCAGAGAACATTTCACAGACATCCCCGAGAGTTTCTATTTGTTTGGCTCTCTGCCTTTACTTTCAGACACTTCTGCAGGGACCTGACACATAATCCTGGCTAGTTTATTCAAACAGTACACCAGTTCTTCACACATTCACTGATTCAGTTCATTTCATCTTCATTGTCAGGGCAAAGTTAGCCGGGCCAAGCTACAATCAGCATGACAAGCAATCACCCTGGACACTGCATTCTACTTTTAAATTTGATGCCAAGCATCAGAAATTTAAAAGGAACAACAAAAAAACGGTTTAATGACACGTGACCCAGCTGTGCATAAAGCTCAGCTGTTTCTGGATGTAGATGAATATATCTATATTTTCATTACATGTAATGTAGTTGCACTCTCTCAGACATCATTTCTTGTTTCTATTCTTAATAGAAATGTAAAGCATAGTCTAGAGCAAGTGGCCCTAATATAACTATAATTTCTCTCCTTTGATTCTACTCCTGTGATAAGTCAGGGATTTTTTTCATTGTCAACATTAATAATGTCTTGGTATGTTTTCATTTGGTGCACTGCAAAAATCTTTACAATTAAAGAGTACTTTAAGGTATTTGTGTAGACTATAGTAAGTATAATTCTTTAAATTAGTTACTGCTGCGTGTCGTCTTTGTTGTGGGCTGTTTAAGTTCCAATGTTGTGTGCTGCGTTGCCCAGCAACACTGCATGCATCTAACAGTAACCCAGGAAGTAAATGAACCTCTCTTGATATTTGTCACAAATTCACATCGTCTGGGTCTCCTAGAAAGCCAGAAAAAAATTGCAAAAGACAACACACACTCACAAAAAGATTCATACTTTGTAAAGCCATGCAAATATAACATAAGACTTCATTATGAAAAATACTGTTGAGCAAAGGGAAGATGAAAAGGAAACAGAGAGAAATAATTTTTTCTGCCAGATCCTATTAAGGCTGGCATCTTAGTTTTGGCTCACTGATCCGTCTCGGATGATCCGTCTTTCCAACATCTGTCTCCAATTACTTCTCTCTTCTAGTATCACATCTCTCATCGGCTTAACGGGGTCTGAGCAAAGATTTTCATAGAGCGTGGCAATAGGCGATTAATTTCTCTCTTTTCTTTGACTCCCTCTTCCTGGAGAAACAAAGACGACTAATGACAGCTGATGGTAATGAAACAACAGAGAAACAAAGGGAGGAGAGGGAGTGAAGAAGTTGTCATATTGCGTCTCTAAGGATGTAGGCGGCTGTTGCCACTAGAGCGAGCAGTCGGACGAAACAACTCAGGAGGAATTGGCGCAACCTGCATGCCAGGCTTTAGCACCTCAAACCTGGCCATCAGTATGTTGTTGGAAAAGGTAGATAATTATTCATTCACTAGGTAAGAATATAGATATTTTATATATTTTCATCTTCAGTCCAGTCCTTGTACCTGACCATTTTCAAAGAGATATATTCTTTGCTTCTCTGTTAAGTCCCTTAACACCGACCTATAAAAAAGCTAACTCTGGGAGCTAGTGTTGTGTCTACACATAACAGGCAACTTGGCAAAGAGCCAATTTTAAATAATGTCTTTAGGCACTTTGTTACTGGCAGCCTGTTGAAAAAAACTAATTTTCTCCTAATTTGTTTGTTGAATCTATGAAAAATCCCAAAGATAACATAGTTTGACAGGCATAAAATTGTATTTTTGCACCCAGAGAGCTATTAGGGGATCATTTGGCATATCTCGGCATGGTGTACAGTATGTGCTTTAAAAAACTTAAAGAAACTGGACAAGTGGAAGATCAAAAAAGAAGTGACAGGTCTCAGCAGATGAAAAGTACCTGAAAGTCTGGTTCTTAAAAACATCAGGGGAAAAAAAATCCAGCGAAGACCTGACACAGGACCTGTCAGATGCACGTGGCACCTCAGCTGATCCATCTGCTGTTCACCGAAGACTCATAGAAATAGTTTAAGAAGTCTAATGGAGTGAGTAAAACGCAAAATGTTGGTCAAATCATCTTTAGTTTATAGAGGAGGTGAAAGGCAGAGGTACAACAGTGAGTGTCTACAGCCATCCGTAAAACACGGTAGAGGCTCTGTCTTGGATTGGGGCTGCTTTTCAGCCAGTGCTGTTGTGAAAATTGATGGAACTATAAATGCAGCTTTTGATCCGACATGCAGTACCATCTGGAAAGCATCTTATTGGCAACGGCTTGATTATTTAGCCTGACAATGATCCCAAACACACAAACTACTTACCTGGATACAGTGGAACTCAAGCCTCATCAATATTGAAGCAGTGTGGGATCATCTTGACAGAGATCATAACAAAAGGCGACCAACATCCAAAGAAGAGCTTTGTTCTCAGTGAAGCCTGGCAAACTATTCCTGAAGACTACTTAAAGAATTTATAGGAAAGCTTCCCTAAGAGAGTTCAGGCTGTGTTGGTGAATGAAACTGGTCGCACCAAATATTGACTTTCAAGCTTGTTTGAACTGTGCAACTTATGTTTTTGCCTTATAAACTGTATTTCTGGATATGTTTACACTTTACACATGCTTCAATAAATGATTGCACCTTTTCCCCATTTCTTAGCATACTATACAAAAGCTGTGGTCTTAAAGCTTTAAAAAATGCAGCCAAAAAGAAACTGTAGAATTATCCCAACACATCACCTCGTAAGGGAACCTGTCCTGAAATAACCTTCCTCATGTGTATTTATGCAGTAAGATGCATAGACGGGGAGTCGTTGTCTCTCTTTTTGGTGCCCTGATTGATTCGCCTGCACCTAATCTTATCTTTATTCGGATCGTCATATATCTACAAGAAGCCAGCTAGTGCAAACTGGGGCGAAAATTTGGCTGGGGAGCAGCCTCTCATTGTAATGCTCTCTGAGCCCAAACAAAGGCAGCACAGAGCATGTGGGATGCAAGTAAAACAAGACAGAGAGAGACAGAACTCGCTGTGAGGATGTGGTTTGAGTGTTATGCCGCAGTCAGACCAAAATCCGCTTGATGAATTTTACTCACATGGTGTGGACAAAAGCAGGACGGTAAGGTTGCAAGCATAACCTGTACTGCTCACAAGCTGATAGCAGCAGTCATCAGAGCTGTGATACAAAATGTATTTTATCAAACACTGTTATTACCCTCTGTCATTGTCCTTACACTGCAGACACACCAAATTCTCTCCTATCTACTGCATGTATTATTTCACCATTCACTACACAGAATCCTCCAGTAGTATTTTGTGAATTAAAAATCATTTCTACCTGCTCTCTCTCAAACTGGCAAAAAGGTGGAAAGCTTTGTAACTTCAGCCCTTAAAGATCAATCTGGTTGGACTGAGTGAAAGCATAAAGTCGGTTACCAGACGTGAATGTTTCTAAATGCTACAGACGTGAAACATACGCCTATATACTGATTGTGTGACGTTTGTGAGAGCGACAGAGACTACCCATAAAGTTTAGAAATTGGCAGAAGCGTTAGATCTCTGGCCTGAGATGTACTGCAAGTAAATTTAAGTTTGTCTCTGGGCTGTTGGCTTTTTTCTGTCAGAGTCTGTCTTCCATCAGTCGCTCTCACATTTCTCAAAATCAAACAAATCAGCGTCAAAAGAGAGTGATGCAAGAAGACATATGCAGAAGTACGCCGTGAGTGTAGGCTGCTGGGAGACAGTTCTGAGCTGGTAGCAGTTATGAGTAAAGATGAGAGACTTCACTGTAAAATACAAAGCTTAATGATGTAATTTCTGAGCTAGGTAATCTTTTTAATGTTCACTCATTTCTATGAAGCGAAATCAAATTATGATGGGGTCATCGAACAGGCAGGCTGCTCTGCCTTTTCCCAACAGAAAAAGGATGCCGTAATCTGTCTGTTTAAATGTGTAAATGATAAATGCTCATTCACTCTTCTTGCCTATAAAAAGCAAAAGCCATCAGTAATTTAAAGTAGATTGACCTTCCCCTCTAGGTCATGCCCTTCTAGATCACTTCGAGCACTGCTGCTCTTTTTAGATCACACAGTACAAATGTTGTTTTGATCACTTACACGTGGACATTTCATCATGGACATCAATCTTTTCAGTAAAGGAACATCAACTGCCAATAATTTAAACTAATCCAGGTTCAGATGATGAGAACTAAGGCCAGATGGACTCACAGACAAAACAGGAGTCGTGTCCAAGCTCAAAATCAAAATAGGAGACAAGGCGGTCGCTGTGCCAAAGCAAAGGTGGTCCACCAGGTACTGCTGGTCAGTGGTACAGAAGCTAAACCTAACCAGGTAGCTGTCAATAGAGGTACATTTAAAAATTCAAGTTGGGTTTTTTGTTGTTTTATTGTTGTTTATTTGCTTGTTTGTCTTTTTAATGTATGACTAAAGATCAGTTTCTGTTGAAAGCTGATTAATTCACTGGGAGAATAAACAAAAGAAAAATGTGAGGATAAGCTGTAACAAATCCACATGGATAGCACAAAACTCAATACTGAAATAATATATGAATAAAAATTAGGAAGAATGTACTTTATTACAGCCATGACCTTTTCTCTTAAGTTTCTACTGTTTTGCTGCAACTTTGTCTGTGTACTCTCACTTTAAAGAACAAAGCACACAGCCTCCCGTGTGTAAAACATTTCACATACATTGCTTTAAGGCTAAATGGTGATCATTTAAGAAACTAATTTCACACTGGGGGATGATTTGTTATGTGCCACTGTAGAAAAAGTGTTTATAATCTAAGATGTAATTTATGGATGAGGGAAAAGATTTTTGATATACTTTAGTTTAAACTTTGAGCGAGATGAAGAATCTGGTATTCCTTTGCATGCTGGGTGCCCTTCAAGGGATCTTTCTGAGAGAGGGGAGGAGAGAGAGAGAGGAAAAAAATCAGACAGAGAAAAAGAGAGTGGACCCTGGAGTAGTTTGGGCATTTTGAAGTTTCAGCATGCCTAGACTCTGAAGCCAAACAGTTTGAACCATGGATGAGATAGAAAGACCTCTTGAAAACTGCAGAGACACACGCGCATGGGGCTAGTACTGTAATATAATTGCAATGTAGCGTCTAGAGAGAGTTTTATAAGTCAGAATGTATGTGCAGTCACCCCAAGGAGTATGTGTAGGTGGCCACTTTTCATTTGAATGGCCCTCAAAGTTCAAAGTTCAGCCTTTTGTTTATTTCAATGCTTTTTTCTTCTTCTTCATTTTCTTTATGTAGAAAGAAGGAGGTTTCATGTGCTGTTTGTTCTCACAGGCTTTATAAGCAGCACTGTTCATTTTAATTAACTATTTGCTGGTCATTTTAAACTAAAAACACACTCAGTCCTCTCACGTGTCCGACTTTGTTAACATTGTGCACCATAATTTTATTTGAGCTTTGGATATTGTTTAAGGGAATATTTTTTATTGCACTTTCTATAGTTATCTTTAAACTAAAAATACATTGTTATGTGTGGAAACTCTGCTATAATGGAAATTAGTGCTGTCAGGTTATTTAAGGTTAGGCAAGTTAGGGAAAGTTAGTGGACTTTGTAGTCAGTCTTTTTTTTTTTTCAGATAAGACCCATTTATATGCTCAAATGTTGTGAAGCTTTACTTTTCCAGGGCTTTGAAGTTACCAGCCAGTGAATTCAGGCTAACAAATCTGGCATCCTTTCATTCTAAAATAGCATTTTGGATCTGTTTGGGTCGCTAAGTTAACCTGTCCTACATTTTCTCATGTCACAGTTGTTTCTTCTTTCTTTTTTTTCCGGTATAATGTAAAACTACTCACTTTTTCTTCTTTCTGTTGCAACATAGCTGCAGTGGCACTCCAATACACTGACTGTGTTAGACTGTGGTTACGCAAAATGATGTTATACAACATGTTAACACGCTCATCACAACCCAGTTGGTGATTTTGCTCCCATAATTTCAAATTTAGTAATAACAAATAATGAAGCAAAGACATGAATAATTAGTTTTGATTTAACTATTTCCATCTTTCGTGTTTTCTTGCTCCTGTGGTTGGGCGAAAACACAAATCAGAGCTGCTGAGAAACAACTCTGGCTCATGGTTCAGTGGTGTTATGGCTTCATTAAATGAGCTCTACTATCACTAAACCCCTTTAAAACTGATAAACAAGATATATAGACCATAAACAATGAACGAGCAACAGAATTGGTTTCATTTTCTCTCCTTGAGGCAATTGTTGTTGTGATTTGGCGCTATATAAATAAAGTTGAATTGAATCCTTTTCAGGAAGGAGGGATGGAAATTAAAAAGTGGTGTGAGTCATAGAAACAATTGGAAGCAGAAAGAAGAGAGACGCTGCAATGACTTTAATTTAGTGATTATGGATCTTACCGAGTTGTCTTTGTCACATTCATGAGAGAAGAAAACAAGGCCCAATGCAGTGATTAGGATGCATTGGTGGTTGATAGTGTGTGTCCGTGTGATTGTGTGGTCTGTGTTTGGGTGCGACTGTGCTTGGGTGTGTTTGTTTTGGTATATCTGTGTGTGACTGTGATTGTTTCCAGAGCGTCAATGTTTCTGGGAAAAGTAGCTTATGATTTAATTACCTTGGCCCAAGCAAAGGCACAACCCTGTACCTGTGGAAGAGAGGAAGGAGCACGTCTGTACAGTGTGTGTGGGTTGGATATGAGATGCAGCAGTTAGTGTTGCATGAGATAAGCATCACTTGCATATCAAGTACATTCGGCAAGAGCATGATAACTTAGACACGCATTGAAAACATTTTCAAGGATTTTAAAACTTGAGCCTGAACGCAATTAATCAAAGTTCACTCGACAAATAAAAACGTGATTATTACCACCAGAAGAACCTGAAGACAGCACACCTGCAAATGAAAGCACCAAAAAATATCTCCCAGCGTAGTTTAAGAATATTCCACCTCCCCCAGTCACCCCATTTGTATGATAATAGGAGGGTTTATGAAACCCTAAAATGCAAAATGTTATTTAGCACCAAAAATACTCAGTGAACATGGCACACTGGTGGATTGTGTTCATTTAAGAGATCCTGGAGATCATCTGAAAAACAATTAAATGAGCTCTACATTTGATAAAACAGTCGTCAAATAGTCATAGTCATCAGACGATGGGCACACCGTGGTCATAAAGCGGGCCTCCGGACACTGAGGATTTTTCTGCATCGCATGAGTCTATAATTTTTTTTAAAAAGGTGTCAATATGTACATGTAACCATAATAAGAAAACCATAAAAAACCTATAATGCAGATAGAATATAGAGATACTGATATGTAGAGTTGCATCACTTATTTTAATCAAAAACATAACCCAGTAGAAATTTTATTTCTCATCATATTGTAAGCATAATTTGTAGATGATGAGTTTTGCTATAAACAGGTTTTTAGTGAATAGTAACCATCAGAGGTGGAAAGTAACGAATTACATTTACTTGCGTTACTGTAATTGAGTAGTTTTTTGTGTATTTGTACTTTTTAAAGTCCTTTTTCAAGTCTGTAATTTTACTTTTACTTAAGTATATTTTTTAAAAAGTATTGTAGTTTGCTACGTTTTCAATCACACCCGTTACTGAGTAAATTAAAAATAAAAAAACCCATTCCGCTTCAGAAATACTGCAGGGAATGATGGGTAGTAGAACAAATTGGCGCTAAGGTCACGATAAAGATGGAGTCTGACATCGGTGTTACGGATCCAGTGAAAAAAGAAGCCCCGTCGAATTCTGCTGACCCTGAACTCGAAGAAACGGATGTGAACCCCCGGCCGTATTTAAGGGACCATTTCGGCTTCAAGTGCAAGAAAGGCAACAGCTTTATTATGCAGTGTAAGCTGTGTTTGCCCAGAGAGACCGAGTTAGCAGCTTTTAAAAATTCCACATCAAACCTGCGCAAGCATGTAGAGGTAAATTAAATACAACTCATATCGTTATGGTAGCAAAAAGGCTGTGTTCAAATTAATCACATTAAGTTAAGACATCTGTGAAGAACACAGATAACGTTGGTTGGTACCATTGACTGTAGAAAACATGGACAACGCGGAAGCTCCCCAAAAATGAAGCCAAAACGTCTCTATCGCCCCCTGGTGTCTGGCTGCAGTATAGGTCATAAACCCCGCCTCCTCCATGTTAGCGGATGGGACTGGGGTGAGACTAAAATAAATTAATTCTCCTGATGATAAGCTGTGTGTCTTTTTTATAACAGTGACATGGTTGTATTTACCTTAATTAAACGAGTCGTCAGTCGTGGTAAACCAGCAAAAAAACTCGAGCAGCCGGGCTACGTAAAAAGTGTAGGGTGGCGTGTTTGCGGTCACGTCCAGCGGGTGTGTGGGCGGGAGCGTTACACAGTCGCTCCACCTCAAGTCACTACTGCGCAGACTCTGGCTCCAAATTTGCAAGATGGCAGCCTCCACAAGCGGGGTATTTTGGCTTCATTTTTGCACAATGGTGGGAGACGGGGTCGCGTCGTCCATGTTTTCTACAGTCAAATGGTTGGTACTAGCAACTTGCTGTAATCGGGCACGTTGTTGTCCACGCAACTTACATTTTTTTTACTGGGTTGGTAAATTGCCAAAAGAAAATGTGTTTACCTACGTTTTTCCTGTTTGTTAATAATAATAATTTATTTTATATATAGTTATAAATAGTTAAATTAAAGACAGAAGCGGCTACTTTCTTACTTAACCCACATATGTTCACACTGCAGGCAAAAGAATAACAGAGCGCTCACTTACCTTAGATTAGTCAAAGACAGCTGACTTCTGTTACTTGTTAATTAGCACTTGCAACCTCCCGTTAACTAGCCTGTTACTGTCCAATAAAAAAAAAAACACGAGGTATATTGGTATAATTTACCAGCGGTAGCTATGTAATGCATTGATGTCTTATTAGGGACGTCAAAAAACTTTCTCTCAAACTTAACACTGGCCTGCCTGCCTCAGCTGCCTTCGAGCGTCTCTTTAGCTGTGCTGGACTACTGTTCACTGCAAAGTGAGCAAGGATGAACTCTACTAACTTTGAAAATCAACTGCTCCTCAAAATTAACAGGAAGTTCAGAGAGTAACACTCTAGGATGGATACAAAGGAACTTTAATCTAGAGGTACAGTAGGGCAGGGCCAAGTTTAAAAAATTAAAAAACATTTTTAAAGCAGCTGCAGTTCAGTTCAGTACTTGTTCTCTTATTTGACAGTTTAGAACACATTGTCATGTGAAAGAATGATATGGTTTTGTATTGAAAACACTGTGATACCTGACAGTTTGGTTGATTGGTTTGGTGACCATTATCCATTTTCATGTATAGACTTGCAGTTTAATTGCCACCGTACTTTAATTTGTAAAGTTTTTCTTTTCACTAAAAAAGAACTACTTTAAGATTTATATCCCACTGTCTTTTTTTGCACTACTCAGAAGCGGCTGTCCTCCTGCTGACAGAAAAGTAACTATGTAACTTTTACTCTGAATACATTTTAAATGAGCTACTTTTTACTTTTACTTGAGTACATTTTTAGACAGGTAATTTTACTTGTAACATTTCAGCAAAGTAATAGTACTTTTACTTGATTAAAATATTTTAGTACTCTTTCCACCTCTAGTAACCATTACCTATTAATATCTTGGTTCTTCTCTGACTATGTCTCGATAAAGTAAAGATTGGAAATATTTAATTTGAAATAATGACATGAATATACATAATCTGTATATGCGTTCCTACTATTGTATACCTGTTTTTAAAATCGTGTTATATTACTAGTGCAACTGTGGATGGACATTACAGTGGGAAAAAGAGAAAAATATGTAAATACGTAATGGTAAAAAAAAAAGTTACATTGAAAGCTATGGGTTTAATAGATGGAAAAGCATTACATTTTTCATTTCAAAACATAAACTCACCCTCATGTTCCTCACAGTTATTTGGTCCGCTGGCAAGCATCCCCTATCTCCTTTACTGTGAATTGCAAGTGAAGGATGTGAGAGAAAATGTTACTTCTACCATTCAGTAAAAATTAACATTATTACGTATTTACTGTGGTAACCACGCCATTATTATTAGGTTATGTCCAAACAGTTTTGATGCAACAGCTTTAATGCAACCGCCAAATTGTTAAGGAGAAGCTTCTTCAGCCGTGCACATGGAAAATCATTGCAATCGCTCAAGCCGCTGCCTTACATTTACCAGCAGTGACATTACCTTTTCTATTGCAATAAATGCTGAAGTTGAAGACATTTTAGTCTCGTCCCTTTTTCCGTACCACAGTTCTGTTTCATTCTTTGCACACCTGAGGGTCACGAACTACAAGCGTCAGACACAAGCAGTGGTACTGCTCATAAACTGGATAAGAAATACCATGAAAGAGAAAGTCAGAACAAAGTGCTAATACATTTCAGATACACTACGTAAAAAGAGGTAAGCTGGCCTTCAGCACATCACTCTATGGTACCATTCTAAGTGAGATTTTGTCGTCAGTAATTAACCAGGTTATGAGCCTTCATTAAGCTTTGCACGTAGAGTGGCTGTTCTGGTGCATAAAATCAAGTGCTCCCTATTCACACATACTGTACATTGTTTATGAAACAGCTGTAGCTGGAGGCAAAAGCATTTCCCTTCACAGGCTACAGCATCCTCTTCATTACCGGGACAATGCCTTTTTTATGTGATTACGCTGTAACGTAGTGGAATTGATGTAACCTTTAAGAAGACATATTGAACCGGTGTTTGTATTAACTGATCCTGTGAGATCAACAACCTCATGACTAAAAGACACAATAAGACACAGAAAAATCACCGCGCTCAGTCATAACCAAGTGACATTTTTATTATGAAAGCACTACTGAAGAGTTTTTCATTATTACTCAACGTGCAATTCATTAAAAACTGGAACAACAGGAAACATTTCTGTCACTAAAAATTGAAGCTGATGCTCTAAATCTCTGCTCCCCCATATTTTCTTTTGTAGCTAGTCATTTAGGCCACAGGCTAATATTTTATGTCAGTGCAGGTTTTTTTTAAGAATTTGCATTGCTCTCTGCTGCCTTTAAACTCACTCATTTTTATACAATTACATACATATTTTTTGTGTTCCTGTGTAAAGCCAACTCTATTTTTGTTTCCCCAATATGGCGTATTACTCAAAGCAAACACATGAATTCCACTCTGTCTTAATTTCATCCACACATAGAGGCTTTTACATCCATCCTATTTGTTTGCTTGCATTCTCTCCCTTGCAGGGCACCATTTACAATTCAATACACAAGCTAAAACATTAAATGTTAGGAAAATTACAAATGGTGTCATCGGGGTATATTACTGCCACTTTTTTGACTCATTGTTGGGGTTTTTACACAAGGGGCAATGACAGTGTTAATCAGATTAGCAGAGCTTTGGTTGACTTGACATCAGAGGTCACTGCACATATATTGTGCTTAATAATTGATTTGAGCTCTTTTCACCCAAATGTAGGGGGAAAGTGCCCTTAATGCTCAATTTTAAGCTGTTGAAACAGATTTTTTTTTTGCTAATTTACGTAGCACAAAGCCCATAATCTTTTCAATTCAAAAGCAATAAGGAAAAGCCATTAAATTATTCTTCAAAGTAATAAAGTGTTCTCTTCTCTTTTTAAGGTTGTAAAGAGCTGAATTTGCTATTCTGATGCCCTGCGGTGAATTATTGAACACACACACGTACACACATGTACACACTGCAGAGAGCTACAGGCTGTGAAATTACCCAATCACAAGGTCTTGTCAGTTCTCAGACATTAGTCATCTCACATAGGCCAAGTGAGGTGATACATACACACTCACACACACACACACACACACAAAGACAGAGGGTTTTGAAAAATTTATAAATCTCCATTAAAGTTAATGACACACCAAGTCCAAAATAATGTATTAGAGGAGAAGTGTGTGTCTGTGTGCCTGTTGTCACCCGAGGCTATTTAAGTGAATTGTCAGGAGGTGTTAGGATGTGAATGTCCCAATCTGGTTGTTTATTCTCCGTTTTTCATTTTCTTGCGAAAATATCCCGTATATTTACAGAATATTAACTAGAAGCTATGTTAACAACAGGCACCTTGGCTTTTACTGTGAAACAAGCTGTGATTCTCACCTCGAGTCCATTTCCAATTCTTCTCACGCACAAGCTGCTATCTCACTCATACCCGCAGTTTGACCATGCACATACACAACAAGGACACGAAAATGAAAAACAGATCCAACACACACCTATGCAGGGTTCAATGAAGATGAGCCAAAACACTACATGAATCTACAGTCAAGGGGGAATGCCGAACAGTAAAATTGCTGTGCTGTGCTATGAAGTTTGTCGTCCTGCAACGCACAAATAGTGTAATCTTGGCTCGACACAACATTTTTGGACTAAAACTGCTGACTGTAGTTATGAAATTTCAGCGCTGGGGTGAATTGGTCCCCTTAGAGCACGTTAGGCAGAAAAGGTCTAAGACGATTCAGCCCATAAATATCTTTAAATAGTTCAATTTTCAACCTGTGAGCCATTCTTGGATCTCTTAGAAAACCATCTCAATAACTCAAGTGCTGAATGCTCTGGGATGTGTTCTGCGTGACCTCCGATGCACCTTTCTGAGCATTGTTAACCACCTTGTAAATGTCTTTCAGGTGAAGTATGGCCGGTTTGGTTTTGTGTGGGATGCAGCAGTGCTGGAGTACGTTGCTAATAATGATGAGGATTGCTCCTTCTACACCGTCAGCAACAACGCACCAGACCGTGGATACGGTATCGCCATGCAGCACGGCAGCCCCTACAGGGACATTTTCTCCCAGAGGTAAGAGCCTTATAACAGTAAACAGCAGCCAGCTGCATCGTTAACTGCATTTTATTTGTTAGTTTACAAAGAAAGTACATATTTTAGTTGCTGGATCTGTTCTGTTTCATACCATTCATCTCAGTTAGATTGTCTTCTCTTTTAGGTATAGAAAAGTCCCCCTGTTTTGGAAATGAGTAGCATTCAAAATATATTTATATGTATCTTCCTAGTTATGGAGAAGTCCAGTAAGTTGGGGTTTTTTTCATTGCTACTCCAGATTAATTTCTGTAAAAAATGGCCGCTGCCATAAAATTTGCCCTTGTACAGTGGCCAAAGAACCTTAAGACATCAATCTAGACAACAACAAGGTGGCAGATAAAAATTGTCAACTTCTGTCTTCCAGAATTAAGAGTGCAATGGCCTTTTTCCCATCTTCTGTGCAGTTATGTGAGGCTTAACGTGAGGTTAACCAAGTGTGACTACCTTGCCTCCCAAATAAGTCAGCAAAGGTGCAGTGCAGATGTAGCCAAGCTGTTTCTGGTTGTGTATCTTGTTACTGTAGCACAAAGCTGAGACTCTGTTGGTTCTCACTGCTGAGTACAGTAACTGAATTTGTTCATTTTTTTCATTATACATCTAGTTTCTTACAGTGACCAGGAATCTTGGTAGTGTCTTGAAATGCAACACAAAGTCATGCATCTACACGCTGAGAGGCCTGATTTGTTTTTTGCATTAATCTTTATTGCTGTCCAGTGATGTCACATGAGGTGAAGTGTCTGTGAAAGCCATGAGCGTATTGGTTGCATCTTAATCCTGTGGGCTTATGAGTTTTTTGGTCTATTTGTGGATTTGGATTTGTGTGTGCTGTAAGTGAGTGGAACATCTTGTGTGTGTGGGCCTAAGTTTGCAAGCTTTACAGAGTTTGAATGGGTAGGCCTGTCTGTCTGCTCCATATCGGGTGAAGCGTTACGCTTCTGAATATTGCCTATCATGACTTCTATTAAAATAAACAAGGAATTAATTGACAGGCTATGGAGGTAGTGTCACACTCTTGGGAAGTCAGTTTTAATCCGTTAACTCACACTGGTCCCCATGCTTCAAACGAAAAACCAGAGAGAAATCGTCAGGAGAAAAAAAATTACAGAGGCATAATTATTTTGTTTTTCTTTGCAGTGAGTTTTAGATTTTACGTTGCGCTATTCTCTAATATACAGACTGACAAAGCACAAAGTCTGGGTTTAACAGGAATCATATGAGCAGTCAGTGTCTTGACACCATGGAAAGAAAGGTTTCATTATGTTTAGTCATTGCTGAAGGCCAGGTAAGAACAAATCTGGAGGCTTGACACATATTTTGGTTGGATTTGTGTTGACTGACTTGTGTTCACTTGTTCATTTGTTCAATTGCTTATTAACACAATTATCTAATCAGCCAACCAGATGGCAGCAACTTGTTGCATTTAGGCATGCAGTCATGGTTAAGATGGCCTGCCGAAGTTCAAACTAAGCATCAGAATGAAGAAGAAAGGTGATTTAAGTGTTCGTTGTTGGATCCAGAGGGGCTGAATATTTCATAAACTGTTGATCTGCTGCATTTTTTTCACACAACCATCTCTAGAGAATGGTCTAGAAAATTTACAGTGAGCAGCAGTTCTCTGGGCAAAAATGCCCTATTGTTGCCAAAGGTCAGAGGAGACCGACTGGCTTGCTAGGAACGCTAAAGTAACTCCAATGATTGCTTCTTACAACCAAGCTATGCAGAAGAGCATCTTTGAATTGACCTGACAACCCGTCAGATCTTGAAGGAGCAGGTTCCATAAATTTTGATAACAGAATATCGGAAAAACATAGCCTGGTCTAATGGGTCTTGATTGCTGTTGCAACTTTTTTTGGGTTAGTAGGGTCTGAATTTGGAATAAACCACATGAATGCATGTGGGGGATATTGGCTTGGCATGTCACAAAACTCAGATGATCTCAAATTCGTGCTTGAACATGGCAGTGAGTTCACTGTACTCAAAAGGCCTCCACAGTCACTAGATCTCAATCTAGTGACTGTGGAGGTGCGGAACATTCAACAATGTTCAGCACCTTGGTGAATATATGCCATGAAGAATTAAGGCAGCTCTGAAGGCAAAAGGAGGTCCAACTCAGGACTAGCAAGATATACCTTAAAAGGTGCCCAGTGAGTGTATTTTCCCCACTTCAATAAATAATAATAAACTCTAGATTACATCTTTTGTTCGTAGTTAAGTCTAGCCTAGTCTTGCTTATGTAAATGTGTAGCAGAAGGGGATTTTTTTTGGTCAGTAGCACAAACTGATGAGGTTGTTTATCAAGCAGTCAATCACATTCTCTGTAGGCAGCAGCACTGCAGAGTGGAGTGATGGAATCTATCCAAAATACTGAGAGGAAATGTTGTGGAACTAGTATACAAGCTTGAGTGTTTATTAAGTGTACCAAATGGCACATGCTGCGTTGTCTACAGAAATGAGATGGGCATGATTTTGTTCATATCAGTGCATCGCTTTACTGGTATGAATCTCGTCTACTAAAAGGGATTTCAAAGGCAGTAACACAGTGTATGGGTAGACAACGCTCAAGCTGGCCAAAAACAACTAGAGCCAGTGGGAGGAATTATATAACCAGCCAACATCTGTTAAGCCTGCAAAACCTTCTCTGATTCAAGTACAAGCGCATGTGTCTGAGACCACTGTGTCATTTTTCCCTCTCTTTTTGCATCTTTTTTAAGATTTCATTTCTTGACATGACATGACAGAACAAATATAATAGCTATAGCTGCAAGCTTTTCTGCCTTTGTGTTAGAAAAACACATTTTGTATTAGGATCTCTGTGAAGCTTTTTGATTCTATCCCTATGTAATTTGCTTTTCGTGGCTTTGGCTAATTCTGCCTAAAGCCAGTTCTCATGTCTTCCTGGTAGGCTGTTCTTGCTTTCAAATCAGTCGTAATGAAATACTTAGAAACTTGTCTCAGAAGGATCAGTTTTAAAGCACTCCACCTATGTACACTCTAGATTCATTTTCATATATTATCCCCATAACCTGATACTGGTTTGAAAGCAAAACATGTGTTAAATAGGCATCAGTGTGTAGTAACTTTTACTAGTGAGAGTTTCATGTTAATGCACTGTCCTATGTTAGAAAGTCCTAAAAAAAATACTACTAATACAAACACCATTAAGATAAGCAAGATGATTAAAATATAGCAATGATGAATAAAGATGTCATTGATTGGCTGCTCTAACTGGGGAGAGCTTTAACCACTTCTGAGGAGTATTTACTTTACTTTGTATTTACTGTGTGTATCAGTGTGCGTCTTCTGCATACTTGAGGAGTGTTTGCTATCTGCATGCCCCTGGAGATAATATGAGAGATGAAAAAGAATTTATTTGCTTCAACACTTTGAGGAGAAAGAGAAAAACGCAGACTGCTACAGCTTCATCAGTTTAAACCGTTTAGTTTGTAATGAGAAAACCATCGGCAGAGTTCAAGTGCAGCACCAGCGCATGCCTGCTTCTGTTTGTGCGACTGTGTGGATCTAAAAGTTTTTGGCGGCACAGTAGAACAAATAGAGTGCAAATGTGTACATGCTTGAGTATGTGTGATGCTCTGTGATTGCTGGAGACAGCCTGCAGATTTACCAGTCAAATAAAAAACAGTGCCGTAAAGGAGTAGTCCTCTAATTTAAACCGACAGCTTTTGACAAGTTGCTTTGAAGTGCTGAAGGGCCAAGAACTTAAAAAAAACCCTTCTCCCTGGCAAATATTATTTTTGTCTCTGTTTGTCTGAAGGCAGTGATGTGAAAATTTAATCCATAGCTGATGGACATCTTGAGGGTGTTGGTGCCCAGATAGATAGATAGACAGATAGATAGGTACCTGGGAAATGTTAGGAGGAACACTTCAGAGAAAATCAACTACACGACCAATATTATATCAAATTTTGTCTTTCATTATTATCTTTCTCAATTTAAGCACATTTGAGGTGAGCAAGGAGAGCCACATCTACCGTATGAGTTTGGCTTTGGTCACAAAGATACATTTATATAGTTGTTTTATTACCTGTCTGCAGGCAACTGTTCATCAGTGGCCTGAGGGCTAATCATTAACTGCTTCAAAAATAGAGCCATGGTGGGCTGTATATCTGTGGGGACCTTGGCAGTGCATGTTGTATGGTACATTTGAGGGGAGAAATGACGTATACACCTGCAACAAATCACTGCTACAAACAGATAAATCACACCTCAGAGGTTGTGGCTTGGATTGCTGTGGTGAGCACCCGAGCCTGGCTTCACTCTGGAGAAATTACATTATCTTCTTAGACTGTGTCATGTAATTTCTTGGCATGGTTTATATGAAAGCAGGGATTAAAACTTTTGGAGGTCCTGAGTTGGCCGTTTATTATTTTATTATTTTATAATTTTATATATATTTATTTTTATCTTGAAAGGAATCATGTGTTTCTCCACAAAATAACTTGGCAAAAGTAGGAAACCTACCGTGAGGGCTTGGTTAGGGTTCAGTATTGTGTTATCAAATGTAGGTTTGTTTGGAGTAGCTTGCCATGATGCCACTTTATTCAGAAGTGATTATTATTACTCTTATTTAATTATTTATTTACTTTTGGTATCTTAACACCATGGCTAAAGTCTTTATTCAGCCTTTAATCCAGCAATGGGTGCATATATTCTTTGTTGCTGTTAATTCCATTTCCAGATGAAAAATCAAAGTCAGCAATAGTAAGTGTTGTGTTGAGGAGTGGAAGTGGTCTTTGACTAAAAGTTATTTTAAATGATGTTAAAGCGCATCGAGTCCCAGTAAATACAAGGTAAACTCTATATGGCACATAAACAGTTCGTTGTGATGCTTTCAGCATTCTGGCAAGCTTTTATATCCCCAGCTCTCATGACAATAAAATTGTCAGCAATAGTTAAAAAACTCTTGATGAACTGACTTCTGAAAGTTTGGTTATTGCAAACCTTGAAGGGAAATTTAATGAATTGTATAGTGTTTTTTTTCTTTGGGAATGTATATGATAGTGATAAAGTAAATTACACCAGTGAAGGGCACATATAAACGTTTTTAAAGCTGCCTTTGCTCATGTAAATCTTACATTTTAGTCCCAGCACAGGGGTTGTAAACAGAACCTGCAGAATAGAGATGAAGGTATATTGCCTTGTCCAGTTCTGTCAGAGGTATCTCATGCATTTAAAAAGAAAAATCTACTATATCTACTGGTGAAAGGCATTTTTACTATCTAGTGGCTAACACGGATGAAATACTGAAATACATTTAATGAAAGTCTATGTAATTGTCCTTTCACCTGACCAATAAAAATTCAAATATAACCTGAACATTGAAAATAAAAAGGAGGTCAGGTCTAATTGAGGAGGTTTGCCTGTGCTTGTGAGTCACGCTTACACAATTGTATAAAACTCGCAATGAAAAGGAACACACAATTATACTGACTGAACAATTAGCATGGAAAATCGAACCCGTAAGTCAAATCAGTGACAGAAAAGTAATAGTAGTTTCATAGTCATTTAATAATCGGCAGTGTGTCATACTGTATCAGCAATGTGACTCAAGCTTTACAAGTGACCATTTCTGCTTTCTTTGGCTTTCACTCATTATGAATTTTTTAACTTTGAGACAAAACAGGGTGAGCCCATGCTCTAGGATTTGTTAAATAAGCAAAACATTTATGTTTTTATTAATTAAATAAGCATCAAATGACTATAATGGAAAATTACTGATCTGTATTTTTTGGGGTTGGGTTGCTCATTTTAGTATTATACAGTTCAATTCTACATGCTACACTTTCAAAAACATGTTTTTCCAATAGCTCTCTTGTGCCCTTACAGCCCCTACATGCACTGAGTGGTGAGTTGTATTCTGAATTTCCCGCAGCAATCAACAAATAATTAGATGATGAAGTATCAGTTTTCTCCCAGACTAGCCTCATCCCCCATTTGAAAACTTTGGACCCAGCTGCTTTGCTTGCCTTTGTGATTTCTCCATCAGACTGCCCCTGCAGGTGAAGATGTCTGCAGTTGATGATAATGGCTGATGATAATCTCGTACAGGAGGCAGAGGAGGTATTCTTTGACATCCTACTTTAGAGTCGGATCCAAATAACAGGCCAGACTCCATTGGCTTTTTCTCAGTTCTCTTTTGGGACCCTTCGAGCCTGGTAATGAAGAATCTTGAGTTCCTCTTTAAGATGATATATCCTGCTACAAGTTGTTCATAACAGTGAAGCAGAACAGTGGTTTTCCAAAGGACGTTGGTTTTCTACTGTTATTTTTGGAAAAGCGTAACCTAGCTTAGGTGCTACATCCCAGGGAAGCCTTTTCAGAAATTTAAGCCGGATGCTGCTCAAGATGTTGCAGGGCAAACAACGTGGCGAGGTTATCCTCGCCTTGTCTGCCATAGCAATTTAGCCCATCGCTCTTTCCCTAGAGATAGCCACGGACATCAGGAAGCACGGCTTCAGCCTCTTTGCAATAATGACAAAGTGGACGATGAGCATCAACAGCATACTGCATTGCTTTTGTGTTTTAGCTTTCTCCAGAGATCAGATGGAGGATGCTGGATGGCCCCTTATCCCCCGAGTGAGGCGTTTAGACCACTCTTTGACAGAGCCATGGCTCGTTTACACTAAACAATCAAGGAACCAAAACGATAGAAGACCTTCACCGTCTCAACATCAAAATTGCAGAGATGCTCACCTCAAGAGGAAGTTTGCTCCAACCATTACTAACCCTGGGTCTCCATGTTTCAGTACACTTGGTCCCGCAGCCCACCCACAATTGTTTCTTCCATTGCACACAGGTGGCACTACTGTGTAGGGAAGGGATCCGATGCTGGTTTATCAGGACCACCATGAGAAAGATGCAGTTCTGACAGACTTATGTCTGCAACATTGTTGAATTCTGGGCTTCCCCTTAAAACCAAAGCGCTCTTCTTTTCACCAAACTGAGCATTTATCTACATAAGAACTAAACCACCTTGACAACAAAGTTGTCCCCAGTGAAACTGAAAGTGCTAAACTCTCTAATATCACTTGTTGCACCCCACAAAGTGGTGCATGTGCTACCTGTTGTACGTCTGCTGGATTTGGTGCCTGAAAGTGTTGTGGTTGTCCCCTTGGGAGTCCTCCACATCAGGTAAATTCAAGACAATTTAGCCCCCTGCACCTCAACAAAATACAGTACCAAAAATCCATATTTAATGTTCCTCTCCCACTGCAGCCACTTTGTCATACATAAAAATCCCACGTTCTCTCTGCAGGGGAGCTCCTTTGGGACAACTGTGTCAGACATACCAGAATGCAAAGATGCATTTCTCTCCACCTAGAGATGAATATACCAATCTTAAGTCGCTGGTGGGAAGTGAAGAAACCTTTGTCTCCTCGCATAATTTTCACTGAACTGCACTTACCTCTCCATTCATTCTGGTGGCACCAGAACAAACAAGCATAGTATAGCTGTTAGTGGGGGAGCTGTGGCTGTTGTCTTGTCACAAAGACATATGAAAGACATATGGTAACCCAATGGACAGGAGTTTTGATAGAGATTCCTGTTTAAGCTGGGGTTCCTATCTGGACTCTGTCCGACTCCGTGGTGGCTTACTGTTAGCATGGACGAGTGAGTAGGTAATGAGTCAGCATCTCATTTGAGGCGCCACGGGCTCCTCTTTTCAAAGTTTACAAAAAAACCTTGCATAGTTAGCATGCCTCATCTCCCTTTTGAAACCTGCTGCATACATAATGTACAACTTGAAGCACACTATTTTCCTCAGCTGAACTTCATTAAATACTCTTGCATAATTCTGGCTCTGCAGAGTTCATTCTGCAGGAGTTGACCTGGTCACACAATATTTCCTTCACAGGCCTTTCCCTGTTTAATAGAACCCAATATCCAAGGAGCAAGATCTTCTACTACAGCCTTCTACTAAAGCCTGTCATGCAGGAAAATGGTGCACTTTCCAGCAGTGGTGCATGGACAGAAGCTCAGACCTCATGTTGTGTCCTCTATCCCCTGTGGTGACCCATCTCCACATGCTTAAGAGCATAAACAGGTTTTTCATTATATTTTGCACATGGCTAACATCACACAGATCCAACTGTTTATCCAACACAAAGTACACTCATGAGGTATGTCTCGCTGACTGTGTGAAGCTATCAGACAAGCCTACAGCAGCAGGAACAGAGCCTCCATAGGGCGTCTGTGCTCACTTCGCGAGCACCTTATCTCCTTCACATCCCTCCTCAGTGGGATGGAGTTGTCGAACAGCTGCACAGCGGCATCTTGGGTCTCTCACATTCCCATTCATCTGTTTCCATCTGCACAATATATGTTAGTTTTCCCTGACTAACTCATTTTTATGCATACTTGACAGCTCGTAATATGTTGTCAAACCTCACCCTTTTCATGCACGTGCCAAGAGGTGTTCCTCTAATCCCATCATGGATTAGTGAACTGCGCAGTGTGTAATGCCCCACTCTCCCCTGCTGTTGCAGGTGTGTTGTGGCAAAGGAGTCTAATTTTCACTCTTTTTCTTTCCACACATGGACTGACATAGTAAATTATCATGGAAAAAAAACCCAATCTTATTCCAATACCTTATTGTAGCGTATTGTTTTGTGTGTGTGTGTTATCCACTAGGAAACACTGGTGTCGTGGTGGGATGTTGACCACATGCCTTATCCTAATAACGACAGCTCTTAGAGGAATTAGCCTGTGCATAATACTTACTTACAGCAAGCCCAGATTCTGTGATGACAGACCAACTCATTAGTCTGTAAGCTGTGTTTGTTCCCCCTGTGTCAGAAAGAAAACGCTGACTTACAGAACACAAGGACATGAAAGAAAGTCTTGAAGGTTGGACAGGCACAGAGGGATAAACACAATAGCGCCAACTTTTAGCAGCTTATGCTTATACACACAGAATCTGTGGTTACAGTGTGTAACCAACTGTACTGTATTACTCTGTATTAAAAGAATAATCTAAGTCCTGTGGGTCAAGTCCTCTTACAACGAAAACTTTCACCTAGATTCTTAGTGAGAAAATTGTATTTTAGCTTTACTTGCTGGTTTGATTTTTGGGGCCCCCTTAAGTATTGACGTTTTTATCTGAGTCTCTTTTTCATGCTCTCTCCCTCATCTTTCTCTTTCTTATTGATTAGTTCATTTCAAAAGCAATTTCAATTGCAAACAGCACAAGTTTCAAATGCACCAGCAGCTGTCATGCATTCACTCGATGAATACCCTCCAAATAGTGTATAATCAGTTTTTAAAGTTCAGATTTTAAACAGCAGAAATTATTTTATTTTGAGAACTGTGCCTTTGATCTTTTTGGTGTCTTTGTAGTAGCATAATACCTTGAGCGACAAGCGTGATTAGGCTTGATCAAGGCTTCTGCCAAAGAAACCAAAAGCTACATGCTGGTTATTTGATTCACTGCATCGCTCTTTCTGTTGTACTCACTAAGCTCCAGTAAAGCTGGAGGCTCTAAGGCCCTTAGTTTTCACTGCATGGAAATCACCCCCGAAAAAGTCTTTTCTAAAGAAACTCTTGTTTGTCTTTGAAATTTATGTGTTTGTATGTGTTTATGACACATTGCGATTTAATGTCAGGCGTCAGTCTAAGTTGTCTAAGCTCTCTCAGTCTGTAACTGTCACTCTTTGTCATTTCTCAGTCAAACCCAGCCCATGCATTCATTTAATCTTTGCAAATCACTCATCAATTAACGATGAAGGTCTTTTTTCTTACCCTTTTTCTTTCTCGATATGTTAATGACAGTTAATGGCTGTTTTACTTCTGTGCGTTGTTTATCATAGTTCAGCTCGATAATCTGTTTCACTTCATGAACACAACTGTGGCTTAATAATGGTCCTTAATTGAAAATTTTGTTGACAGTGTGTATGAATGTGTATTGAACCCTGAGGGTGCTAATTGGTATAATTAAGCTTAGCAAACTTTACTTGAGGGACCAGAGACCCAAGGGTGAATAACCTCCCTCACTCCAGTCCTCGGGATTCATTGTAGAAGCGATATCTGTGTTGACATGGGGCCTTATATTGTGATTATAAGGCCAAAACAGAAGCAAAATGCTTCATATAAACGACTCAGTCAAATAAAATAAACAAAGATGGAAATTTGAAATGTTTCAATGGAGTAGTTCCACTGAATAATTATATTGTGTAAACAACTGACCCTGCTTGCTTTCAGGCTGCTCCCTGTACGTGCCCTCCAACCTGCGTTCCTTCCTCCATAAATGTGGACATATTGTTCTCCAAATGATAAAGCACGTGCCACTGAGATAGAGTAGCTGTTGAAGAAGATAAATGCATAAAGTATTGATCCCTTTTGTGCAACGTCACATTGATCGGACTAAGTGTGAGCAGCTGATGCGAAAGCTTCGATCGTAATGAAAAAACGTTTCCTTGCAACTGAAGCCACTGTTAACTGCCGGAGCAAGCGGAGCAGCTTGATGATTATCACTGGTGGCTCGCAGTAGGATAGTCTCGTACTTTAACATCATCCTGTTTCTTTCCCTCCTGAGTTCCCATGTTATGGCGTGTTTCTTGCCTATAGGACCCCATGCTCTGTGTGTTTTCCCAGCCTCTCAAAGACGACACACAGTGATCTTAAACGTGAGGCAGAGCAGCGTGCCATCTCTGCTGCTAGAATGAGGCAGTTAAAATGCTTGATCTATGCCTAGCAAGGTCACTGGTGAGACTTCTGGGTTTCTTCTTTTTATAGTTGACATGAAGAATCTAGCTCTGAAGCAAATCTATGCACCAACAGTGCTGAACTAATATTTCTTCTATCTGAGATGACTAGTACTCTGTGGCTGAATAAACAGACTACCTAGAAGTTGCGGTATTGATGTGTGCTGGTGGGTCAGTCTCAGCTTGTGTGATGCAAGTGTGCAGTCAGGTGCAGGTGCACTTCTTTGATTGGTTTACGCCGCCGAGTCTCTCTGGCGCTCTGTCTTAGCCCTGCTCACAAAAGTGATGAAGAGATTTTTACAACTCAACAAAGTGAATGTGACACATCAGTTTGAAGCTGACTTTTTTTTTTTTTACCTCCTTGTGATATATTCTGACAAGTTTGGCTTGTTTTTCTAAGGCAGGTCACAGAGAAACACGATGTGATGCAAGAGTGATCCAATGTTTTATTGATTCCCCTACACACCTTGCACACACAGGTCAAAATAAACAGCTTCAGCAGGCCTTTACCTGTGGTGATTCAGCATTTAAGAATACTTGGGTGGGTTGTTTGCTGCATCTTTGAGCTAAGCTCTCAAGTTGAAGGCTGACATCCCTAATCAGTGTCAAGTAACTGAAATATAGACAGTTAAGGTTTCATCTTAATGGAGTCTGCATGTTCTCACTGTGCCTGCATGGGTTTCTAACCATGTCCAAACACATGATTGTTGGGTTAATTCTGAATTGTCTGTAGGTGTAAATACAAGAATGAATGGTCTGCTGACCTAGTGATGGACCTGTCCAGGGTGAATCCCTAATTTGGATGGATAGCCTTACGTTTTGTTTGGTTAAATTCAGTCGCCCAAACTCTTTAGGTTTATAAAAATATCAGGATTTTGGTTAAAATACACAAAGTATGAATTGAAAGGTAGAAAGCTATGTACTAATTCATGTCTGCAAGAGGTAGCATATCTATATATAGATATATAAAGCAGAATACTTTCTGTTTATCTGTGATCAGAATGGATGACAATGCACCTTCTGCCCTACTAGTAGGTCCACAAGGGCGCCTATGGGAATAATTAAAACTGAGATCGAACATCTAATGGGCTGATGACAATTCAAGCTAGTGTTGTGATTTAGTGCACACCTTTCACATCTTTTCTAAGACAAGCCAAAACATTTAAGGCAACATTTCTTACCCCGCGCTCATCAAAACTGCAGAGAAACTACTTTTCGTCTTTATTATATGGACATTATTCTCAATCGTGTATTCTTATGGGTCTAACACGAGTGCGGCGGCTGGGGGCCCGCTGATGCTGCCAGCTTTGTGTTAAGCTAGTAAGTGAGCTGTCAAACCAATGTTGTTCTCATTTAAGGAGCTGACAGTCAGCAGTCGTCTGTGAGCCATAAACTCATTTTAGAATAACACCTCTGTCTCTCATCTCCCTCCACTACCCCTTCTCCGCTCATTTCATTCCACACTCTTCCTCTGTTCACTCATCATTGTCTTTTCTCCTGTCTTTATCCTTCTTGGCTACCTTCTTACTATTCTGTCTCCTCTACTTTCCTACCTGTGCTCCCCCTTTAACTCCATTGTATGATTCTGTTGTCAGTCATCCATTCAGCCAGAACACACTGCCAGGGTTTTTGCACCCCTCTCATTTTCTCTCTTGGACTCACTCGGGTTTCTTCCCCCCATCTTCAAAAAAACATTTTTCCTCCTCTCACTTCACTACGACTTCTACCTTTCATTGTCTCCAACTTAAAATTGTGTTTGCTACAGAGGTGACAGGAGATGAATGTTCATAGAACTACTGCAGATATGTTTCACCGCTCCACAGATGTTAGTGTGCTCCAAAATGATGCACTCTGCCTTTACCCCTCTTACAGAAACAGTTAAGTCTATGTAGCAAGCTCTGAAATTCACTGAAGTGTTTCACATTATTCTTGATCATCTAACTCTCACTGCTCTGCATTTTAACTGGCAACAGCTGCAGTAAAATCTGCTACTAGGAATGTAAAGCTTTGGCCACCGCCTGCATTTATGGGCTCCTTATGGATGGGCCTGGGGAAGACTGCAGAATCAACACAATATATGAAGTTATAGCGCATTTAAAGGGCAGTAAGTGAGATTTTTATCATCCCATTGCAGAAAATAGCCCTAATATATCTAGGCGGGGTTGAAAGCCAAGTTGATCAATACCAGTGACTCAACCATCAGTTTGCCAGGTGCTGAGATAACAGGCTTTCAAAACTCACTTTGTAGCCTGTAGTCTCTGTTTGGAACAGCCTCGCCATCCATTTGAGTTCAAAAGACAGTCCCCATACCCCAACAGTGGTGTAGCAGCACAGTGTGACATCTCTGAACAGTCCATTTTCACCTCACTAGGGATCTAATTTCTAACATTAGGGGCAACCTATTAAACCAGTTACAAATAGACAATGCTGTCAGATTAACTTGTAAAAGCTCTCTTTTCAGGTAATTTAACTTTAAATGTGATATATTTTGGACATATTCAAACTCTGACTGGGTTTTTGACTGAATCAATCACAAGAAAATTACTTTTAAGTCCATTAAAGTTAATATGCAGGTTTTTTTTTTAGTTTTTTATGACAGTTATTTAGCCTAACTCATGCTATTTCAACCTGGAAAAACATCTTCAAATCTGTCCAAATGAGTTACAGGAACGGAAATGTCAGGCCAAATTAAATAGCCTAGGGCTCTATGGACGGCAAACACTTGAGAGAATTTTGGAATATCATGAGCCAAAATCCCCAGGCCTGAATGAAGTCTCAAAACTCTAAAATAGAGATTAAATTATAGTCTTGTAGTAGTAAAAGACAGCCTCTTTACACTGTACCATGTTTGGTGACCTTCTGAAAATGGAAAACGTTTCCTTTAACAGACACAGCTTAGTCACGGTGCAGGTACCTTCGGGTGGGGAAGGGAGATTAAATGTGTAAAACAGTGTTTGTGCATATGGTGGCTTGTTTGTACTAAAGGTCTGCGCCTGACTATAACCCTCGTTTAGGGTCGGTTTTGCATCTGAAAAGTGGGGACGGGTGTTTTTTTATGTCTAGCTTTATTGCATATGTTTTCCCTTTCAGAGTGAAAATGTTTGGAAGGGGAATATTTAAATAAATCACAGAAACATGCAATTTACTGTAAATTGTGCTGCGCAAATGCCAGAAAAAAATCATGTCACATTTTGCATCTGAAATAGTTTTGATAGTTACAGGGAGGAGTTTTCTTTTATTTGGAATGAGAGGGGGAAATGTTGTCAGTGTATAATTGGCATGGCTGGATGGTTCAGAGCTTAGAGCACAGTGCCAAAACTTTGGCTCTGCCCTGTAACTCTTCACTGAGTCGTCACGTGGATGTTTGGAGCCCAGTCCTGAAAAGTAGTCCTGGTATTTTGATGGGACAGATGTTTAACTGAGCTCAACATGTAACGTCGGAGAGTGGGGGAGAATTCCAGTACTCTTTATTTTGCAGGCAGTCGCACAGAGAGACCATCATGTTTTGTTTTTATTTATTTTTTTCTGTTTAATTCTCTCTTTTACTTCAGGGTTACATGTTGTAATAGTTTATAATATATAACACAGGCCTCCTCTGGATGAATCCTGTGCTCCACATGAGTCTCAGTCTTCAGCAACACATACAGTCCTTTGCTATTTCTAACACAGGTGCTTGCCCTTATATAAAAAAACATATTGATTCTCCTTCAGCTGCCTCTCACCGAACTGAACTGCCACACTGTTATCAGAGAATAGCCCGTATATAATACCTGCTTTTACACCGTGTTAGTTTTGTTTGCATCTTAATACACCCCTCGCCCAGCCTGCTTGTTCATGACCCGCTAATTTGCAGTGCTCTCGGTATGAAGCTGGTCAGTTTCCACTCGCATCAGAGGTATTTTTGCCTTTGCAGTGTGACGCTAAAATCTGGGTCTGCACATCTACACCTGAGAAGACAGTCATTAATAAAATGCATCTTCAAACTGTAACCGTTATATTACCCACCAAACTTGTAATCAGAATAAAAAGTTCAGATCTATCCTCACAAAGACAGAATCACAAAACCGCCCAGGATTTTTTCTTAGTAACAAAAAGAAGATTTGCAAATGCCTGTGCCCTTCGTGGCTGTCTTTCTCTCCTTCTTTTTAAGTGTGTGACCACATTAAACGTGTTGCTGAACGTTTTTCTTCTGGTACTGTTCCACACTCTAGCTCTCTTCTTGTGTGTGATCTCGTTATATTTCTGCCTTGATTGTGTGTTGTCGTTTGCCAGAATTCTCAGGCTTTTCTCAACTTAAACATTTTTCTTTTCGCCCCCCTTTTCTTTATTCTTGTCTTCTGCCCCTTGGTCCTTTATCCAAATCACTATGGTGTTCCTTCTTTTTTTCAGTTTGAGTCAACTAATAATGTGTGATCATCCCAGCATCAAGGCTGCTGCCATAGAGTTGCCATGGCAACACCTAGTCCACACACAGTAATGGCCACTGCAGAGAGAACAGGGAGCCAGCGACAGAGCGCGCACATACTTGTACCCACACACACACACACACACATAGAATCAAACAGTTGCCCCCATCACATGGAGCAAACCCTTGCTCATTTGCTTTAACAACCAGTGGGAGTGTTAAAGCCATTATAGATCTCCCCAGTCAAAGTCAACGATCTTAAAGCAAGGTGATAACTCATTACACACACGGTGTTAATGCGCACTTACAGCACACCAGCTGTTTCGCAGATACACTCAGAGACGCCCCATAAACACATACCATGTGTATACACTGTTACTAGGAAAGAAAATATATGTGTATATATCTACACAGAACATATGGCGTACAATATATGCCATATATTTTACCTGACAGTGAAGCATTTAATCGGATGCTAACATGTAGTTGACATTAATATAGAAGCCCTACCATTATATACTGCTAGACCTGACACTAATAACTGTACTCTATGTCCTCAGATTTAAATGATGTATAGTAGATGCTATTCTGGGTGATTAAAGTGATCTATTTCCTGATACCTCTGGCTGCAGTGCGGTGAGTGATGAACCCCTGGGGGGGAAAAATGCAACAGACCTTGGAGGAAAGGGGGGGGGGGGGGATGAAAACAAATACGCACTGGTATATTATGCTAAAAGAAATGAGGGGGCAACTGAGCTTTATTATGATCTCCCATCAGACTCAGTGTGATACAGCAGGTATTTCATGAGGATGTGCATGCTGTGACACACACAGTTTAATACTTTAATTAACTGCTCACAGATCCCTTTAGTTTATCATTGTTTCAAAGCAACTTTGTGAATAGGCCACACTTCCAACTGAGTTGATGTATATTTTGCTCACACTGGCAAATTCCTTTTTATTTATTTATTTATTTATTTATTTTTTAAGGAAGATATGTTTCTTTGGTGAGACGGTTAAATTAGAGCGTATGTATAAGTATAAGTATGCCTTGCTTTGCGTCTTTGTGACCACAGCAGTTTCGAGCTGTGTGGTGAAAAGTAAGTTCGTCATTCCGAACTCACAGATTCTGAAGGCGCTGACACATCATCAGAACAAGAGCTATATTGACAATATTCTATTTACAAATTAAAATGTTAGTTTGCCGTCAGCATTTAAAGGGTCCTGGAGTTTGACGAGTAAAGATATATGAGTCGCATAACTCAGACAAGGCTGGATAACAAAAAAAAAAAAAGGCAGCAAGCATCGCAAAATATTATCAGCTTGGTCGTAAATTCTTACCTTTTTCTTCAAGTATTCTGCGATTCAGCGACTGTGCGTGTGTGCCTGTGTGCATTTGTCCAGGATAATTAACCTCAATGAGATAAATGTAAGCTAAATGTAAATGTGGCCAATGTGTGTGTGTGTGTGCATGTTCTTGCGAGTGAATGTCAGTGTTAGGGTTTGATTCAAGGGCCTATCGGGGAAGCAGCCTTTGCATAACTCTGATAGGCCAATTAGTGCAGAATGATAGATGATGAGCTCCGCGGAAGACAGGGTCGTAATAAAGGGACGGGAGAAAGCACTCTGTCCTGAATCTTAACTCTGTTCTGCCTCTGTCCTCCTTCAGAGACTCAGAGATACACGTGGTGTAGCCCTAATATTCCTTTACTCCTGGCGTGGGGAGAAAGCTCTTAAGTTATTATTTATTGTTTTGTTTGGCATCCTTCTCGAGGGAAAAGAGGTTGTAATTTGGTGAGTCATTGTATTGATATCTGAAAATCACATTTAACTCAGCTGAGAGGCATTTGACGGAGCTTGTATTTAAGCTCACCTGAGTTTTCGTGTTTATATTAATACCGAGGTGACGTCAGTTCAATGTCCTTTTTCGCTGATAACAGGGTTAATAATTTCCCCCAAAGGTCAACAACAAAAACACCTTTTGTAACATTTACTGTCATAATCACTGTGTTTACAGGTGTTAAAGTAGATGAAACATGGCAGCGCCGCTGCTTATTGCGACTCGCATCACATGACATTTTTGACACATAAGAACAGTCAGCTCATGAGCAGAGATAAAAAGCAGCAACTCTAAACAGAAAGCGTGCCGCTCCTCTCAACAGACATGAAACAATATGAACTCAGACAAGAAATCTTTAGAAGATGGCTGATTTTCAAGCAAGAAATGATGAAATATTTTGACAAAACACGGCCTGCCTTCTTTGATAGGTGGGATCTCTCTTATTCCATCTCATTAGCCTGGTGTGTAATCCGTCTTTCTCTGAAGCCGTCTGTCAGCGCGCGTGCTTGTTTGTGCGCCTCTGTGTGTGTAAAGCATCTGTTGTCGGAGTGGCAGATAAAAAGGGTCAGTACAGTATGAAAGGCGCAACATTTCTCTTGGGAAAAACGCTTTGTTTTAAGTTTTATAAGCTGCGATGCTTTCAACGGCTGAGAACAAAATGGTAAAGATGTTGTTTAAATTTTGAAAACAGAACAACTGCTTGGCATTGAACCTCAAGAGTGTTAATGTGCTTGTCTTTAAAGGAGAGACGTTTGACATTTTTAAAATATTCATTAAAAGGAGATTGAGGAAGTGGATGAATATAAATATCTTCACCGGGTGTCACTTTAAACTCTTATCTCAGTATTATTGTCTATATTATGAAATTGCCCAGGACTGCTAGGACACATTTGATTTTTTTTTTTTTTTTTTTTTTTTTTTTTTGGTAGCACCAGATTTACCCCCCCGAGTAAGATCACAGTGTGGGATTAATGTGAAAAAGAAACTTTTCACATGACCCCCTGCAGTCCTGTGAAAAAACTAAGTACACCCCATGATTCAATAGCTTGTTCAAACACCTCTAGAAGCAATAACTTGAAATTTTTTGTGTGACTTTATCAGTTTCTCACATTGCCGTGGAGGAATTCTGGCCCACTCATCTTTATAACACTGCCGGTATTCATTTATGCACAGCTCTCTTAAGGTCCTTGCCACAGCATTTCAATAGAGTTGTGGTCTGGACCTTGGCGCTTTCTTTTTCAGCCATTCTGTTGTAGATCTGCTGCTGTGCTTGAGATTGCTCTCCTGTTGCTTTAGACAGATGGCCTCACATTTGACCTGAGAATCCTTTGGTGCTGCAGTAACCTGTGCTGCAGAACTCAGTGACTAAAAGGTGTCCAGGTCCTGTGGCTGCAAAACAAGCTCATATTATCACCACTGTGTTCCTGAAGTCTTGTGGTTTCTTCAGATGCAACATTGCAAGTTATTTCTTTTTAGAGAAAATAGGCTTTTTCCTGGTTTCCCTTACATGCCATACTTATTCAGACTTTTTCTAATTGTACTGTCATGAACTTTACCATTTAACATGCTAACTGAGACCTACAGAGTTACTTTTGTGTTTCTTACGATTTCTCTGTGCATTTCACAGGATGACCTTGGGAAGAATTTGTTAGGAAGGTTGAGGCATTGTGTTAACACACACCTGAATGCTCCAGACAAGCAAACCTCCAAAACTTCTGCTTTTACAGAGGTGGTCACACTTCCTGATGTCCAGTTAATTAAGTTTGTTTCATTATCAGCACCTGGCTGCTATCTATCCTCTTAATTGCTATAGAAGCAGTAAGGGTGTAGGACTGCATTGAGTCCTGTGAAAGCTTTCTTTTTTCACATGACTGTATGTCCTTCCCACAATCAATAAAACTTTAAAAGCAATGGGCGTAATATGAGTGACAGCATACCGCTGTCAGATTTTCTAAAAATATGATGTAGGTCTTGACACTTTTATAAGGTTCTCATTCATAAAACAATGTTTAACTGCCCAAATGGTTTTGCCTCAGATAATCTGTCCATTAAATAAAAAATATCACAGTGAAAGAGTCCTGACTCGTTGTGGCATTGAGGGATAACTGTCAAGTTCCAGCGCACACAAAAAGCTTTTCGCAGTAAAACTCTCATCTTCATGGAACAAAAGTGAATCCATATCTGAAACCACAACAACAAATATTTATGAGTGATATGTTGTTGAATAACTGGCTGACTTATTATACCTATAGCTACAGTTAGAAGTGCACAATATCACTCCATTTGTCATTAAATATACATCAATATATAACCCCTATAATCCCCTTTGTGGTTGCATCCAGAAGGGCATCCAGTGTAAAATATGACAAACATGTAGAGCTACCTGCTGTGACGACCCAAGGGAGAATCCAGAAGTAGCCTCCTCTTATTCTTTTTCTCTGTCTTCTCCTATATGACTCCAACTACATCTAGCCTAAACATACCCAACCTGGTAAGTACAAAATACAAGTTTTAAATTTGAAGCAGAAATGTTACTTTCACTCACTTTTTTTTTTTCCAAAAGAAAATTAATTGCGCACTGCATTGATAACTAGTTGCTGCTCAACTGGACAAATCCAGGCCTGATTACTACCAGCCCTCTTCATTAGTTAATTAGACAATTTTCAGAAGCATGGTGTATGCTAAATTGTCCCACCTGTAGTACACTCTGCCAGATAAACAAAAAACAAATAAAAATCCAGCAGACACAGGGAAGAAGATGTCTTCTGGAATGCTTTCAAAAATATGTCTGAGACTTTTGGACTCCAATGGTGCACAGTGTGAGAGATTATTCAAAAGCTGAGAAAACTTGGAGCAATAGTTAGCCTTCTGAGAAGTGGCCAACCTTCCTCCAAAAGCGCCGCGGTGCCTCATCCAGGAAGTCTAAAAAGATACAAGGAAAACATCCAAGCAAACGCAGGCCTCTCTCACCTCAGTAAATCTCAGTGTTCATGTTTCCACTATCCAACAGACACTGGGCAAAATGACAGAGTGGTGAATTGAACACCACTTCAATCCCAGAATAAAATTAAGGCTTGTCTGATATGTTTTGGGAGAATTTTTCTGAGGTGAAGTACTTAGAAGACAGGAGCCCCTGCTACATGTGCTGTACACCACAGACTACACAGAATTTTATACAAATAAAAAGCACATTATACTTACAGACATACACAGAGGTAGGAGTAACTGCTTCAGGGCCAGGGCAACTCTCCATAATTGAGGGAAACATGAATTTGGCTCTCTGGCAGAAAATCCTCAAGGATAACATCAGATCATCAGTGGGCGAGATAAAGCTCAAGCGCAAATCAGTTATGCAGCAAGACAATGATCACAAGCATGAGAGCAAGTCCACCTCTGACTGAGTTGGGAATAAAATTAACGCTTGGGGGTGGCTTAAGGTCTAGAATTGAACCCTAGCGAAATGCTGTGGTGTAACCTCAAAAGAGCCTTTCATTTTCACAAACCTGTGCTGCAGAACTGTGAGAAGAGTGGGCCCCAAACCCACCAACAATGTCCGACAGTATTCAACTGCAGTTGTTGCTGTTAAAGGTGCCACAAATGAAACAAAGCCTGCAAGTCAGTTCAGGCAAGACAAGTCGAGCTGTGCTGCATCACAACCACGTAACGTGCCTCACTCTGTTTACGTAATATACCAAACATATACTCCCAATTTAGCATTTTCTTTAGGCTGTGTGTATTCCCATCCATCCCTGTGACTAGCCAATGCCTCTGTCGGCTCTTTCAACCCCTTCTCCACCACAGAATCTGCCTGTAGGGTCTTGGAAATAATTTCTCATCAGCCACCAATTTGTATGTCCTCCATGTTTCCTGCCAGTGACGTTGTCACTAACCTGCAACTATGTTCTCATGCAGAAATGAATCATTTCAAAAGTAAACTGTCTGATTGAACTAGTTATTACTTAAGGACAAAATTGGTTTTTCACACACGATAGATGTAATTATAATCTAAAACTCACATTTTGTGTTTACTCAGGTCCCCTTTTTTCTGTTGTATATTTGCGTTTCTGTCCTGATGTTCTGATCTTGTTTAAATTTGGCATCTGCTGCATCTCTTTCCTGTGTGACCATGTGTGTAATAAACAAAAAATAATAATAAAATATCAAAACAAGGGCTCGGTTCAACAACCTAATCTTAGGCATGCTAACTTGCAGTTCAGCAGTGCGCCCTGCATGCAACAGTGAAGTGTTTTGGGGCTATTGCTCCTTCAGCAATCAGAAGTCTAACTCAGAAGGGGGCACAGAGTGGTCAAGCATGAAGCAATTTCGGAGTCCTGTGTTATACAATATCATAGTCTAAAAGTAGTTTAGTAACATGTTTGAAAGGAAAAGAAGCAGAGCAGGCTGTGTTACCAAGAAGAAAACAAATGCATGGTTGATATGTGATGAGAGAGTTTTACAACCAGGACGTGACGAGGCCAGTAGTGTCTGTTTACTATAATGGCTATCAATGCAGATCAGTTCGATTTGAGTGACTAATCCGCATCATTACTATCAAAGTCTTATCTAATCATGGCACTAATCTGCGCTGATTTGAGCCGAACAATTCCACAATCAAGTCGACAGTTGACGGACATGATCTCTCATTCGAGTGACTGCCGGTGGATTTGCTGTTCAAATTAGTTTGTTGTTGTCTTATTTTCTTCCTCTCCTCTTCATTTCTCTTCCTTCCTTTTTTTCACCCCATCAATTTCAGTCATAGCTGCCATTGCAACTGTACAGTGCCACGCATTCCCACCAGCATAGAAAACATCCCTAAATGAGAGTGGCGTTGCTATAACGCGACGTGCCGTGCATGTTTACATGATTTACATCTAAATGATCTATGTTGTTTGTTTGTTTGTTTTTTTAGGTATTGTGAATGAAATAAATTATGTAAACTAACTGTGGCGCTCATTTGCATTTCTTGATTGATTTCTGTCTTTTTTGTGTGATGAAAAAAACGAAGAGGGGAGATGGGCACTGACGTTTGTGCGACCATTGAAATTGCAAGAAAGGCGTTTGCCCTCAGGAAGTTCTGCAGATAATTGCAAGCATCTGTCTTGATGTGCACATGTATGAATCCCCAATCAGTTTGAACATGCGTGACAGTCAAATGTGCGACCTTTGTGCACACCTGGTTGTGCATCCACAATGCTGGTGCCAGTCGGTGTGGAGGCTTAGTTTGTCTTTGATGAATCTATTTGTTTTCTGTGTCAGTGTCTATGTGTCTGTAAGGGACTGGATATGCATATTCCCAAACTCATCTCTTTCTCTTTTTCTGTGCCCCTCTCTACTCCACGCCAGATTACCTGTTAAATATCTATACGCTTGTGTGTCTGCAGCTCTCCTCCAAACTGAAATGAACGACCCAGTTAAATAATAAGCTGAAGGCTAACAGAGGGACCCCATCAACCTCTGAGCTGTATCCTCTCTGAAGCCATCAATCGTGAGACTAAAGCTAGGCTGCATAATGACATTGTGGCAGTGTACTCTCGCTGTGCTGCAAAACATATTAATGTTAGCCATAATGAGTTTGACAGCCCAATACGGTTGTCAGGGATCAGGGTGAATTTCAGCTGGCAAACACTGCCCTCAAATGGAAGAGAGGAGTTACAGCAGCTGCAGGAAACGCTGCAGTGTCGTCAGGTTGTGTGACATGCAAACATGCTGTGTGTTTGATTGCACTCTTTAATCATTAAAAAGTCGCTCAGATACCATCAGTTACTTAATTAGTCTAATTCTGTGTAGCTGCTGGCTTGCTGAACATTTCATTTTCTTTTTTTTACATGAACTTTGTGTTGTGTTGACATTTTTCATTTGCCAGAAATTTGAATATACCAAAACAGAGATTTTGAAGTACTTATTTAAAGTATGGATGGATAATTTTATGACTAACATGCCTGCCTTCCTTGCCTATATCCTAGAATCTTGGAACTCCAGCAGAATGGTGACATGGATATACTAAAACTCAAGTGGTGGCCCAAGGACAGCCCCTGTGACCTCTACAGTTCAGTCCAGACACGACAGCGTGGCAGTGCCCTTGATATCCACAGCTTTGCTGGCGTTTTCTGCGTCCTGGCTGCTGGCGTGGTGCTTTCCTGTCTCATTGCCATGGTGGAAAGCTGGTGGTCACGAAGGAAGGGATCCAGGGTCCCCTCCAAGGAGGTAGGGTGATGGATGAGTGACTGAAAGGAGGAGCAATGATATAGAAGGAGGTACAGGACCTACAATAGATTCTAGCTCTTTTCATCCTGTGAAAAGGGAAAAGCATAAATATGTAATAGGTTGAACAAAGGGAATGGATGGATCAAGACAGGGAAAGAAGAGTAGAGAGACTTTGATGGAATGGGGGATGGGTTTACTTACAGGTCAAGCTAAGGAAAGGGGAGGATATAACAAAAAGTTTAGACTTTAAATAATTATGTAATTAAAGTTATCAACAAATTCCTCCAGGTTGGGATGCAGGAGCACCAAACACATGAGCAGAGACTTCATAATGAAGGAGACGTGAACTCTAACAGCCCCCAAAACTGCTGAAAATCACCCTCGTTCACAACATTACTTCCCCTAAAGTGAATTTGCACATAAGCAGTGTCAGCAATACACCTTCTATGGCACACATTGTAACTGCATTATTTGCTATGCTTTTGCATAATCTGTCAAAAAGAATTTTGGAAGTCCTTTATTAGCTCTCCAGTAATATAACTGGCATTGATCTTTTGCTTAGTCTTGTGAATATAAAGCTCTACAAAAGGTAAATCACGACTTCAACGATTTCAGAAGCCCAGTGGGGGAAAAAACTATTCATTTTACTTTTACCCACAATCACCATCTGAACACACAGACTATTAGCTTATAAAACATGCTGTCATATTTTAAATTCCAATTGTTTTTGTAATTAAAGTAACCATCAAATTCTCGAAATGATTAACCAGAGACATTGTCTTCCAAAAGCAAATTGAATGTCAGTGTAAACTGAATTAAGCAGCAAATTAAACTTAGGCTAATTGAAGTGAGTGTTAATTTTTCGCTCATGTGTTAGTTCTACTTAATCATCATTACGGTATACTCCCAATTTATAGTGATGTCAAATAAAATCAAATATTAATAACTGACAACGGTCTGGGTGACACGTCCAAGTAGATGAATATCTTGACAGTTAAATCGCAAGCCCAACACACGTGGCCCAACGCCTGGTTAACTCTGTCATCACAAAAGCCTCTACAGGATTTGATACACAACATACAACCCCAGTTCGGACTCAGGGTATTAATAAACTGTTGTCATTATTCTTTTTATACTCTTTCAGAATTCGAGAATATTTGTCCTATAATGGATTTAGTTTCCCACAGCTGCTGTCCTGTGAAATCTCACCTCATTTTTAATGCTTAATTAATGGCCTTTTGATCACGTTAGCTAAATAAAAGTGGCACAAATGCATCAGTGTCAACAGGATGATCAACCACTTATTTTTAAGTTAATATTTTGTGAGAGAAAAAAAGAGGACACTGGCACTGTTAAAAGCAGAATACAGAAACAGCCAGAGGGCCTGTTGGAAAGCTGCAGACCAAAGAGCACTGACTCACAGTATTAAACATGGATATTTATACCAGCGTACTAAACAGTGGCAACACTCCACCTTGTAAATTAGCAGCAGCACCCTGTGAAATATCCAATCAGGCTGTGTGCGGTTGATCACCTCAGCAGGAATATCATTTGAGGCAATCAAAATGACTCTGGTAACATCTTCTTCTGGTAGGAACCCTGCGGTATGTGTGACATGGTAGCTTTGTTTGCTCCCTCATTAATAAAACTGGTGATATCTTCAAAGAAAAGCCCAAATGGTAGCATTTTACTTTTGATGCCACATTTGGTGGCATCCAACAATTTGCCCTGACACAGACTCATCAGGCTCATCTGCTTTAAAGACGCGATAGCCATTGCTGCAACCACTGTGCTGATTTATCCACGAACTCAGTTTGCCAGAACAGAAGGAGAAATTGTTAATAAGTATATATATATATATGCAAAACATGCCATTGATGAACTGAGAGAAATGTAACTATGTGTGAAATAATATTTTCACTTTTGCTGAAAAGTTTATTATTTTTGCGTCTGCAGCAAATTAGAGTGAGACATGAAGCAGCACAGATTAATTTTTAGCTGAAAATGTTTTTCCCATCAGGTAAATTACTTCATCTTCAAACAGCTGCTTTTTTCCCCTTTCTCAGGAGGCTGTCTAATGAAGACAGGTTAAGGTTAACCTGCATGTAATGGTTTAAAAAAACTCGTGCTAAATTGATTCTTAACCAGAACATCATAAAAACACCTTACTGGCAGTCAGATGAGAGGTGTTTTGAAATGTCTAACATAATGTGTTACTGATGTTTGGGCTGCGGAAAAAAAATGTCTCCGGCTACTGATTTGTTATCTGCGTGACTCTGAAGATGAGAAACAAGTAAAAGAAGCCTGTCCCCTCTCCTTAATCACCGGTGTCACGCTAATTTAAAGTTCCGCTAAGAATAATTTGGAAAAAATGACAAATAGAGGGGGAGTGGAAACTGTGACTGTACAGTCAGGATGATTTAGAGACTGTTCAGGTTACTTTTCATGATAAAACACCAATAACACTACTCATCTGGAAAGTCAATTAGTTGAAAGTTTTAGCTTGAAAACTCTATAAATCATTAAGTGATTAAATGGGAGAACATTGATATGTCATCAGAAAATTACTGCATCGCTACAATATCTAAATTCTCTCTAGTTATGGTAATTTAGTAACTTAAATGGTGATGTCCTGTAACATGAAGGGCAGAATTACACTAGAGGAGAGCAGAGGGGTGATTTGTTGCTTGAACAATGCGCCTCATCGGCTAATGTGTACGAGACTGTTTGGCACAAAACCTGAAAAGTCGGACTTATAGCACCTTTGTTCACTTCACTCCAATATACCACCTGCAAGGCTCAATGGGAACAAATGTTTAGTTGTGTTTATTACACGTCCTTCAGGCTCCTTGTCCACTGATCAATGTAATTGCACAGTTACATTTGGTCTCAGTGTTGATTCTTTCCTCTTTAAAGACCTAATCAACTTAAGGCTTGATTTGCTAATGTTATGAAGGGATTTGTACTCTTTTCTGAATATGTAAGAGCGAGCTATACGGTCATATGGGAAGTTTTCCATGCATCTGGTATAATGTGTCATTAAGCTGACTACAAGCTGCGGTGAAAATAGAGCAACATGTTGACTGCAGTCCTCTCTGCTTGACTGTTATCTAGTTTCTTCTATACTGAGGCTGTAATTTCATTTTCTACCATCTAATTGCTTTGGTAAATCAAGTTAAATGTATTAGATGTTTACCCAGCATGCTAGCACTCATGTAGAGATCATTCTAGATGTAAGTGAGGCAGAGATGTTATATTTCTTAGTTGAGTTCCTGCCTAAGCATTGTAGCTAATAAGAAAAAAAACAGTTATTAATTGTAAGCTCTTCTTCCACAACATGCATCGGATGGCAACATATGCAACATTGGCAGTTAGTCAAGATGCCAATGTTTCATTGTTTATTATCAGTCAGTTTTTTTCTAGCTCTCTCTCTCTTTTTTTTTTAATACACACTCACACACAGTGTACCCCCTACCTCTAATTCCCGGCTCAGTTAGCAGCTTTAATCTGTCATTCAGACCAGTAGTCATGTCTGCCACTGAGCAGACACAAAGACACCAAACCTTGAGTTGACCCAAAGTCATGTTAAGCCCAGTGTGGCTCAGCTGAAACACAAACAAACACACCCACCCACCCCCAACCCCCCTGCTATCTTCATTAACCACTAAGAGCAGCCAGTGGAATCAGCCCCAGATTGAACACGGGAGTGGAATCGCATCAATGACAACAGGAAGGACAGCAGGGATTTGATTCTCTTTGTGGAGAATAAAGGTTTTACATATCAATGACTCAGGTAGTCACTAAGAACTCACTATTATTATCAATTTAGTTGGATGCATGTCATGGGTGGCAGCTGGATCTGGTGATCTTATATTTAACATGTTAAGACACTTTCCCTTTAATATGGATGTTATATAACCATAATGGATATATGTCAGTGAGAACCGGTAGTTATGTAGATGAGGGAGTGAGATATTATTTGAGTGTGAATCAAAACAAAGCCCTCGTAAAGCAGTGGGAACAAACAGATGGGATATCAAAGTTAAGACCAGACTAATAGAGCATCGTTAAAATAGTCCATTCACCGGCTCCGTGTTGAAATGAAGTTGGCTCAGTCAGCCGTGATTGTTTTTGATGGCTGACCCCTGACATTCATCCTTCACCCTGTCACAGCATTGACCTATTGATTGCTGTTGTATAGCTCAAGGTTTGCCCAGAGCAACCGCTGAACATAAAGGAGTCCGTATGCTTCAAATGCAATGCCTGCCGGATCATCGAACAGCATCTGAAACCTTCGACACCTACACGTTTCCCATTCGCAGCCTCTCTGAAACCAACAATCTAACAAGCGTGGTCAGCTCACTCAATGATAGATGTGGAGGGGGGAAATGTAGGCAGGATGTGAACTTGTCTTTCAAGCTCTCTATTTTCATTCTCCGCGCAGCTTCTACCACACTTTTCACCAAACATGAAATTCATTGAGGAGTTACTGGCCCTACGTGTGAACTATATGCATCCATATATAACTATCAGATAATTATGTTTCACCGCAGCTTTGAACATTAGAGCTTTCATAGTCAAACATGAAGAAAATGTATATTTGTCTATAAAGGTAAGTTTAAAATAGAATTCGCCTCGTTGGACATTTTTATTTGGCCGAAATGGTATTTCGTGTCTTGCAAAAACTGTGCAAATGCCACACTCTGATCTCAAATCACCATCTGTGCAGAGTTTTTTCAAACGGGCAGCCAGCTGCAAAGACGGTTGCTGAGAACAGAACAGGAGAGTGTCAAGCTGGGACCACTGCAGCATGTCCTGACTCAGTAGAGGAAGGAAGACAAATTTAAGTCAACTTCAAAGCAGCTAATTAGATAAATTGCATATGTTGCAATTTATCGACTTGGGAAATCTCTGCATCTGCATGCAATTTGGCCTTAGTCATGGCCAGTGGAGTAAGCCTAGTGCGTTCAAAGTCAGCTTCCAAAAGTTAAATTAATAAAGTGAATCAAGCCATAACGCTTGTAATTAACTCCATGCTTTACTTTCTAACAGTTTAAATAAGGAACTTGATGGCCTCTGTCTTACTGTCAGAGTGAATGTTGAAACCACTTGAAACCATTACAACGGGTCAAGAGCGTGTGGCTCTTTGTTCATTTTTGAAAGCTTCGCATAAAGTAGGAAAAGCCTGGTGACCCACTCTTTATGCGTGGGCACAGAAAAATTGGCTTAGTAAGATGCACTGGCAGCTGAAAGATACATTGGGAGTGCAGACTTGGCACGAGGACTCTTTCCACTGCCCTACTCCAACACAGTTAGTTACTCTGTCCAGTAAGCATACAATTTATAGACTATCTTTATAGAGAATTCACTTTGATATCTGCCACCCGGTGGTTTGAATGGTTTCCTCTACAAGTGAAGAAAGATAAAACATGACTGAGAAACACTCTAAGTGTAAATATGTCACTGGGGTGATCAGATAGGTCGCTCCTCCCACAGATGTTTGTCAAAGGAGACAAACATCTCCAGATTCTGTACTAAAAAGTGCACTTATACATGTAATCATGTCTGATTAAAGAAACATCAAAGACAAATCCAGATTTGTCGCCCATGATACATGAACATGGCCTCCTTTACACCTAAATACACCTTTTGGGTTCACCCTCATGCCTGCATGCATACACGTCATTGCTGCCTCGGTTTTAGCTCACCTCTTCCATCATGTCAGGCTTGCCTCAAAGTGACGAATGCTCAAACTTTGCGTAAGATATGCCATGTCATAAAAACCCATTAAAATCAAGGTGTACAATTTGTATTAAACATGCTTCGTTGGCCCGGGTGTACGTCCATTCACCAGCAGCAATGAAGAATCGGGTTGTTTTGCTCTTAGCGGGCCACATGAGCATCCTATGATGAATGCAAACCACTCATAAAAAGTAATCACTTGCACAAATCATGACTACATTCATCCATCAAACATTTGGCCAACGCAGCGCCTTCACTTGCCACATACCTACAGCCATACAAGCTTTCTGCATACCTGACAATCAGCAATTCACTGTTCAAACACTAATACAACTAATCTGTGTTTGTGTCTCTTTGTTTCTTATGAATATTAAAACATGCATAATCACATATTGTACATGTCTTTACATGCCTTCACATTCATACTATACGCTGTATCTTGTGTTGACTGTGAGCTGTCGGTGTTCGTGTTCATGCTGCTGTTGTGTTCTGTGTTGTGGAATGGCTGACATTGTTATCTATGAGCCTGCTTCTGTGCATAGAGTTTGCTTAAGAGTTTTTTTTTTTGTTTGTTTGTTTTAAATCGGGCTTATACACTCACAAAGACACACTTCCACAGGCCTGACGCGTGTGAGTAACCAATGATATTAATTTCATCCTGAGCACACTTAAAAAGGATATTATGTACGGAAAATAAAGGGGAGTTTGTATGACTGTGTATTAACAGTCTCCCTGCAAGTCCTTCCTGCAGTTCTTTGGGGGTTTTTTTTACAGTCATTCACTCTTCTCAAATGAGTTATGACTGCAGTTCATGTTCATGTTCATTCTTAAGGCACAGGCATGATTTCTGAATTCATTATGTGCTAATGGTCACAAGGGTAGCTAAAATTGATCAACCCTTAACGTTACTTTAGAAGTTGCTCTTGATGCTTTTTTTTGACAAGCTCTTTCTAGATGAGTGTCTGAAGCCCATTTCATTCATAACAGGGCAGCTGTACTGCTTTACCCCTTTTTGCCTATACACACACACACACACACACACACACACACACACACACATATATATATGTTCAACCAGAGGTTTGTATGAAAGAGTTCTGTCATTGGACTCAATCTTCAAAACTTCAAATCTGAGAGGAACTTCAGAAATCACATCACAATCACTGTCAGAACTCTTCCATAATGGTAACATCTGTGGTTTTGACTGTGTAGATTTAGCATGAGAGGAGCTGGCACTTCCTTGTGTATCAGGTTCTTTGATACACACAAAACAGGTGACTTCTTATCGCTGTCTTTTTTGTTTTTTCTTGGTGGTTTGGATGGGAATTGCCACTCTTCTTGTTCTACCTCTACACAATGATTTGTGTCACTGTGGCTCAAAGCTCTCATATTGCCTTTTTGCTTTGTTTTTGTAGATAAGTACTCTGTGTTGAGGGGTGTAGCGGGCGAGGGGGAGAAAGAGAGAGAGGGAGAGAGCAATGCAAAATGGCATTTAAACATCTCCCCTTTCCAGGTATATAACGACTGTGTGAATGTCTCTCTGAGGACAAAACACAGAGCGACCTGCTTAACTGTGTGTGCTGACTGACTGCCATGTCTTTCTTCTCACTCACCCCCCACCCATCTGTCTTTCCAATTTCCTTCTCTCTCCTCCACCTTACCATCCTCCCATCTGCCTGATCTTGTCTGTCACTCATCCCCTTCTCCGTCTCTGCCCGTCTTCCGTGCGTCTGCCTGTGCGTCAATTTGGCTTCTTCTTTGGCGGGGTTCTTGTTTTAATCTTCTCACTCAACTTGCATGAACACAAACACACATACATGCGTATGATTCACTCCACCGCTCTCTTTCTGTCTCTCTTCTCTCAAACCTACACACTTACACGCTTGCACATCACACACTCACACCAGACACAGGCAGATGGCCCATCTGCCAGGCAAGCTGCCGATCCGTGTTCTCACAACCCCAGTGAGCACCCCCTTGCCCTGGGCGGTCAGACCCAGAACCAGACCCCCAACACTGCCAACACCACTGCCCCTACAGCCACCCATTACCAGCCCCCAGCATGCTGTGACATTCCCTGCGCCCTGATTGTCCAGCACTCTTTCGAACCCACAAACCCCTCCGAGCTCACCCCCAAAATGAGAATGACAACCTTCACCACCTCACCTCCAACCCCAAGGTTATATATACAATAGAAGATTTAAAAATATATATATAATTGGTTATTAATGCTTGTAGCCCGATGTGTTTTTGAAATGTCAATATGAATGATTATTTATTAAGAGATATAATGAAAATCAGGAAGAATGGTGCAAATGCTGGATGCAGAAGTACCTCATTTTAAAGAAAAAAAAAGTTTTGTCATCTGGCATGGTGCCAGCTGAACTGTGCAATCATGCCTTTATACCACAAGAGGGTGTTGTTGCTCTATTTTGAGGCAAATTAAGCACCATCTTTCACCAGACAGTTAAAGATAAATGTGTATGTCAGGTCAGCGAAGTGTTTATTTATGGTCACAGAGACTTTTGCTACATTTTATATCCCAAATGAAGCCACAAAATATTCTCTGTCTAAACCAAACATTGTTTTTCAAATATGGCCTTGACTGAAAAATTTGAGTTTTACATTAATTATTTTACTTATAGGCCATTATAGTTCTTAATAAGTGACTTAGTGTTGCTATATCTTATGTAATGTTATAGTAGATCTTGTGATGCTGGGAAATGTTACACTCTTCACAGAATAACATAATCTTGTAGTCAGATCCGGCTCTGAGATCTTCTTAAAAAAAAGAGGAAAGAAACCTTCCATTTTTCCTTGCTTCAGTCCCTTTTGTTCACCCAGTTACCCATTAGTCTCCTTTCACAGACAGCAGGCTGACCATTTGTGATTCACTCTTCTCTTTCAACTCCCCCTCATTTCTTTCTGTACCAACACTGCCCCGTTGATGTCCCCTAACTCAAACTTTTAGTGTTTGTATGATAGTTTCACGACAGACGTTAGCGCCCCCTCGTCCTCTCCTTCCTCCCACTGTCCCTCCTTTAGATGGGGCATCACTCCTGGTCCCCTCGTCCTGTGAACTACATACAGTAGGGCCAGAGCCCCCTCCAGAATCCCCCAGACCCAAAGGACACGGTCAGTAAAACTCTCTATCCCCCCTACTCGTATTAATGTGACTCCTATCATCACAAAAACCCTGTATGATGTTACCTAAATAATACTACCCTGGAATTTAAAACACCACAAATGAGACAGTTATGTGGTTCCCCCCACCTCACCTACCTCTGAGACAGAAAACCTTACCTCATCCCACCACCTAAAAACCTACAGAAGCACACTGGCATGTTTGTGGACAATGAACAACGTAAAAGTTGTGGAAACTTCTCCAGCACTGTCTTCTGCTCACCTGAGCCCTCTCTCGTCTATGTGCTCACCTCATTCATTGCAAACTGAACTCCCCTGCACTACTATCCACCCTACCCTATGAAGTAAAAGCATGAAACACCTCTCACTGAGTGTTACCATTTTTTAGACTATGTGGATAAGTTATTATATAAGTAAATGTGAATATAGTCATATTTCTTTATAAGTTTCATTTAACTGATACTGTAAGTTAAGTTAAAGCTTAAGTTAATGTATTTGCTGTGTTTCAAGTGGAATTGTTAAGATTGTTAATTGTTAGACATTTTTTGATTTAAGTTATTGATGCAATCCTAAAAAAGAAGAACTTCAGCAATAAATTATGGCCTGGTACCAAATTCACGAGATGTTAATCTCAATGTGAATTTTCCTTATCAAAGTGGCCATAATGAACCAGGTAAAATACATAAGACAAAGTCAGGTACTGTCCAACATTTGAACTGTCTTGCATAGAATAAGTTGTATTTGAAGATTAAGTAGATAATGTATGGTAATGCTTGCTTGATAATTGACCTAACACCCTGGAATCACAGAGCACACAGCATGACTGCAGTGTGTTTCCTGCTGGTATTCCAGATTATCTGCACTCCCTTACAGACCTTGTACAAGTGTGTGTATGTTTCTCTCTTCCAATATCCTGACCACAGCTCAGAGTGTGCTTCTCTATCTTTCCCTTCCATCCTTCCCCTCCTCTCTTTTTGCTGTCCCCGCTTCCTGCCAAATCCATGTTTCCCTGTGACCATCAAAACATTTTTGTGCTGAACTATTGCAAATACAACGACTTGAAATCGTGTGTCATGTTTGCTTGTTGTCCCGCCCTCATCGTTTCACCATCTGCTTTGTCTAACACCTTTCTCTTGCTCTCACTATTATTTTTAATAACCATTTATACTGGTTGGATGGATGACATCCCTTTTGCTGAATACAAATACACCCCATACTATGTCCTCTCTGCACATACTCTGTTTCCTTTGTTGTTCTCTTCCTCTCTTCCTTACTCCTGTATTTGCACTACCCTCACTCCTTTCCTTTACTCCCTTTACCTCCTTCTCTTCCTTTATCCAACTTTCCTCAATTTATCCCTCCCATTTGCATTCCTCTTATCTTGTCCTTCTCCATATCTCCTTATCTCCATCTCCCATTCTTAAACATTTTCCCTCGATCTTTCTTCTATCCCATCCCTTCTCGCCTTTCCTTTCAAATGTCTTCTTTCCATTTTCCCTCACTTCCCATTAACATTTTCCCCTCTTTCCATTTACCATCACCTCTTCTCCGTTCTACTCCTTCCCTGCCCCTCCCCACCTACAGGACGATAAGGAGATCGACCTGGAGCACCTACACCGCCGGGTTAACAGCTTGTGCACCGAGGACGAAAGCCCCCACAAGCAGTTCTCCACCTCTTCCGTCGATTTAACACCCCTTGACATGGATGCTCTACCTGCTGCCCGCCAGGCGCTTGAGCAGATCAGCGACTTCCGCAACACCCACATCACCACCACCACCTTCATCCCTGAGCAGATCCAGACCCTAAGCCGTAGCCTCTCCGCCAAAGCCGCCGCTGGATTTTCTGCTGGTTTCAGTAGCGGTGGCAGTGGCGGGGGTGTCCTCCAGGACCACCGGACTGGTGGGGTGGGCCCTTTCAGGCAGAGGGCCCCCAATGGTGGCTTCTTCCGCAGCCCCATTAAAACAATGTCCTCCATTCCCTACCAGCCCACAGGTCCAGGACCCAACTTTGGCTATGGCAATGATCCAGACAGGGGCACCTCCATATGAGGAGTTGCTAAGGTTGTTTCGGGAAGTTATATGCAGGAGGAGGCGAGGTGGTTCTAGTCAGTCATAGGTGGTAGAACAGATATGATGTGGCTAAGTTTGAAAATCAGAAGGTGGAGATCTGTGTACATAGGAATCTTTCTGTTTTCAGTTTCAGCTGGGGTGTTTCCAGGGGTGTCTATTTTATACATGGGGAAGTCAAAGGAGGTGGAAGTCTGTTGGGGTGTTCCTCATTTGTGCAAACCACGGTGGTGAGGGGCAAGAGGGGAAAGGGTGCGGGAGGGGGCTTGACTCTTTGCTTTATTGTTGTTGTTCTTGTGATTGGGGGATTATTTTTGAGATGTGTGTGAAAGGGAATCTTGTTTTTTTTATTGTTTCAGTTTTATGACATGGGATCTGCCTCATGTTACGGGATCTGATGAAACAACCTGACTCCTATTACTATCTAAACTCCCGTCTCGGAGGGTTTAGTTTATACTAGTTCAGCTCCAGGAAATACTCTTATATTCTTGTTAGCTCCAGGGCTGTCATTTGTGGATGACTGGTGATCTCTTTAGCCATGAAACAACTTCAAGGGGGCTTCTACTACTAAGCAATTATGGGGCTGTTATTTTGTGAAGGTATATAAAACACATATACTTTTGTCAGTGGCCCTCGGAATACATACAGTACACAGCCCGTGTAGTGTTTTGAAAAGGCCCCAACTCAATGAATATTGGAAGATTCCACTTCGCCAGTTTAACTCTGCCTTTTCACGCTGTTTTCTCTTCTCTGGTGGCGTTTCACCAATACCTGGGGCTCTAAATGTGTAATCATCTCCAAGATGGTGTCCACACTGTGGCCTGACTAAAGAGAAGGCTGAACACATAGCGACACCTTCCTGGTGCATCGATCTGGAAACTGTTGAAATGCCATGACAGTGCAACAGTATGACACTGTAGAAATTGCCAGTTTGGTGCATCAATCTTAAACTACTTCTGCCATTTTATTTTCCTTTTTTTTTTTTGGTGCATCAGCTTGAAACTGTTTTCACCATTCTGATGCACATTAAACTCTTTGTCAATCCCACTGCACTGTACCAGTGCCCACAGACCTGTAAGTGATTGTATGTAGATCTGACCTTTTCTTTTCTCACCTGTATTGTGCTATCTGCTTTTCAAGTCAAGGTGAGATCCTCTAATCTGACTCTAAGAGGTATAGTAAAAAGCAGCTTAAAAAAAAACTAAAAAAAAAACATAAAAGACAAGCTGAAAGACTTCAAAAAGCTTATGCTTATTATATGTCTTTTATTGAATTTTGTTTTTGGAAAAAAAAATAGATTTTAATGCGTGGAATGTGTTTTGGTCAGGAAGTACAAGAAAAAAATTAACATTGTTCTAAGCTGTCTATGTTGTTTTTTTATTTTTCAGCAAATTTTGAAAAACTGCTAAATGAGTGCTGTAGTCTCTGGTTTTGCATCATTAAGTCATTCAGACGTTTGATTTTTGTTTTTTCTTTGTTTTGCTTACTTTTACTGCTACCATGGCTCGGGTGTTTAAAAAAGATAAAAATGTCACTCTGTAATGTCATCAAGTTCATGAATCACTTCTTATCAGGTTCAAGTGGTGAAATGGAGTTTTATTTTGTGTTGAGGAGAAGCCATTGCAACAGCATCTTCAGTGCAGGCCTTACGTGACAACTAGTTCGCTGTAACCTCCCAGCTTCCAGTTAAACCCAATATATCAGTGTACTGGGACTATTTAAGAAGAACAGATCAGTGGTTGTGCTGCGGGTGATGGGAAAGTTATGGAGAAGATCCAAAGGCCATCACAACTCAATGGCTGCCTTTTGCGAGACGAGTCCAAAATGCGGTTCTGTTTCATACTTTTCATGTTAAGGGTACTGTTTATAAAACTTTTTGTTTGTGTGTCTGTTTGTTTGTTTGTTTTTTTAAGTGCCAATTAATTAAAATGAGACCATTAAGGTGCATTTTGGGGTGGGGAATGGTACACTGAGAGCATTAAAGGAATATTTTATGGGTCACGGGTGGGGGGTGGGCAGGGTTGGTAAAACGGAACCAAACCTTTTTCACTAACGCTGTATTAATAATTGATAACTATAGTTGTTTAGAACAAGTTTTCAGTTTGTTATCTTAAAGAACTAAAACTGCAAAATGTTGTGTGTAGAGAATTCAGTCAAGCCACAGTGTTTTGAAGCAAGCGTTCTTAGGCATTCTTTTCTTATATTAGGCTACAGTATGGCTATCGAATGACAAATAGGACACAGACATTTAAAAAATTTTATTTAGTATAAACGAAAGAGACATTATAAAAATGTATATTTTACATGTCAATGCTATTTTTGTTTAACAAAAAGAAAAGAGTATATCACATTGGGCTTTGGTGTTGAGTTTGAGCAGTCACATTGCTGCATTTGGCTTTTCCCTTGTCTTGCCCATGGTAAACATGAACACACACGAACCGTTTGCTTTTCTCATGTCATCCTGAGTTCATTTTATTATTTGCTAGCTAAATAACAAAAAGTGGCAAGTTCACTAAAAAGAAAGCATGCACAAACTTGCTGTTTTGCTATCTGTTAACATTTTTAATTTCATACATAGAACTACAGGATTTACTTGATAATTTTCAAAAATTTATGATGTACAGTATTTAATATAGGCCTATTTTGTTGTATGTGTTGCATATTATTCAAAAACCGAACAAACTGGGGCCTCTGTTACAAGTGGCAAAGCTTTCTGTGTATAATTTGTCTAATAAACAGGTTTTCTACAGTGGGATGGTATTTGTTGTCTTTGCTAATGTAGACAACCATCAAAGGAAAGTCACACTTCAAAATTCAACATGAAAAAATACAACAGTTTGTGAATAATTAGTTAAAGAAGAGGATATTTATTACATTAAACAGCTGTGCTCAAACTTATTTTGGCATGTTCCCGCTGCCCCATGAATTTCATCAATTCTTTACAATATAACCAACCAGATGAATTCTCTGTGATGTAAACATTAGCACAGTAACATCAGCAAACTATTGTTTATTTCTGAGGAAAAAAGTAATTCTACATAGTGTCACTTTTGCTTTTTTCTAACCTGCTTGGCTGTGTCCCACCTGCAGTGGCTCTAAACCCCACCACAGACTGAGAAACACTGCACTAAACATATCACTTCCTGGTCCCCAACACACGGGAAAACTCTTCACATATTTTTTTTTAAAAAGGAAGCATCTAAAGATTTAAATTCACAGCTTTCACCGTTTTCATGTATTTTACGGCAGCGTTGGTCCAGATACTGGATGCCAGAATCATGATAGAAGTGAGTACAAATGTTTTGTGAGTTCATTTCATGTGTGGAATACGTGTGAAGTTCAAGCCTGAGCTAAGCTTTTGTGTCTTTCCCACATAGACTATCACTTCAAAGGCCCGTATACTGCTGTTAACAGCTGGATAGAGATCCTGCTGAGGATGACTGCTGTCAAGTTCACTGGAGCATTACACTGCAATAGCCTTTGTGAACCAGATAGTGGCACTACATAGCTCCCACAAGTGTCTCTCTGATCTTACTGTTAGCACTCAGTGATGAGTTGAATGGTTGTCAGGCATTCCCAGAGCTAATTAGAATTAATGGAAGACAGTGATGGACACAGCTGAGCCACAGCAAATTTGAACTAAAGGTCTGAGATCACTGTAAGCAACTTAATGTAGACTTAACCACTCACATTTCACCCTTTTGAAGAGGAAGCATATAGATTATAGACTCTAAAACAACTATGGATTCTTTTTATGGCATAAAATATAACTTGTAATAGATCTCTATATATTTAATGAGAACCCTCAAGAAAATAATATAGACATGCACAAAGGTTTGTTATATATGATTTTACTAAAGATTAAGTCTATACTGGTTTAGCAGATATTCAGCTATAATGAAGGGAGTCTAGTTGAAATGCTGTTAATTTCGAGTTTTATTGACACTGCTCATACACTGTAGGTAAAATGGATGAATTCCAGTGAGTTCCAATTAAAACATCAAGTATTTAAATTCCATGATCTTCATTTTTCAGCAACAGGAAGCTCCGTTGTTTCCTATTTTAAAGTTACACATTTAGAAGATTACTTCATCCGAAGCAATCCCAGATCTATGCGGGTTTAGTTGATTTAGTTGAAACGCAGATACGTTTTGAAATCCCTGTCCAGCTCCCCTCACCCCAGTCTCGTGCCCGTCGCGCCCCTGTCTCCAGGGAGATGGGAATGAGAAGGGGCAGCACGCAGACTCCTCTCGCGCACTGGAATGGGAGCCCGCCACTCTCCCTCGAGGAGCCCCCCAGGCGTGACCAATGGAACATAGAGTCTCCATTGTGGCTGCGACACTTTAATAATCGTCAGCTACAATATCCAACCTGTCGGTAGCTTCAGGAGCCCGGCACAGCCCGTTAGATGGGGGGGGGCTCGTAGGTGGGAAGAGGGGGCAAACGCTCGGCGCCAGACCTCTAGCCCGCAAGACGTCCCCATGATGAATACATGAATAAAAAATGGAAAAGACTGATGTCGGATTATCTCTGAAATTATGGGGTTCCTTCACACAATTCCTTGCTATATATTGTGTCGTGGATATCTCGCGGATTATGAATGAAAACGCAAAAAAATGTTTTTCTTTCTTTATTTATTTTTATTATTTGATAAGTTTATTTCATTTTAATTTGGTTAGATTTTTTTTAATATTACCAGGATACTTTGGCAGCTACATTCGGGTTTGCATCTCTTGATCTTTGTGTCCCATACACCGATCTTCTGCATATTCTTCTAATCCTTCTAATTGACTGCGCTGAGCCCATTTCCCATCAGCAATCATCCTCTTGCTCTTTTGCCAGATGCCTAAAGTTTACATCTCGGTAAGCACGGCTCCTTTGATCATCAGACTGAACGTGCTTCAATTTGCTTCCCGTTGATTTTTTTAACTGTAGCTTTAAAAGCCGTATTTCCTTTTTCTAAAGGTAGCCTATCTTATAGAAGGCATAGTGAAGTTTGGCAATAACGTCGGCGTGTGTGTGCGCGAGAGAACCCTTCAACCGCGCGCCACTTGTGTCAGTACGGAAACAGTGTTGAGACCCCTACTCATGTTTCCGTTCCCTGTGAAGCCCTTTTTTTTTTTACCGAAAGGGCGGTTCCGAGAGCTGGATCAAAAGGTTTTAGAGCCGCTACAAAAGAAAAATGGAAACTGGAGATGATCTGAGAATGAATGAATGAGCGCGCGAGCCCCAGGAACCGCTACATTCTTTTTTTTTCTTCTTTTTTTTTGGCTTTTGGTCACGCTTCATCTACCCACGACTTTTCTTCCTCAACTTTGTTCATTTCTGCTACTGGTGAAATCCAGCAGTTTGGTTTTGGCTGAAGCGGTTTTACAGTGGAAAGCATTAAATGAATTAACTGAGTCGCCGCTTCCACTGCCGTGGGTAGCAAATTAACCACTTGAACCTTGCCATTCGCCTCTTTAACCCTCTCCCTACTCTCCGTCATTCCTGAGATGTAACACGGGCTCAGAAGCAGGTAGGTGTTCTTTTCCCGTCCACGCTCCTCACCTAAAAACCGTCATCACTTGCACGTGCGTCCTGTGGGAGGTTCCCCTTACCTCCCTTGTGTTAAACACCCCCTTAAATTGTAACGTTATCATAAACAGTCCAGCGTCGGGGGGTCATAATCGCCTCTCTCGGGCTTTACCGAGACTTCTCATTGGACGTCAACACGCGACCGACGCGAGGAGGGGGGCTTCCAGGCGCGTGCCGCTTTTTAAACCGACGCCGCGCCTTGAGACACCAGAGAAGGAGTCTCGCACGCGACACTCACATTCACACGGTGAGACAACATAGCTGTGCGTGCCTCCGATAACTTTTTTTCTCCACAGTGTTTTTCTTGGGGGGAATCATGGATGTCCTAACTGTGGAGGGCTGGAACAAATGCGCACGTGAGGTGCCGGCCACGCACTCGCGGCAGCAGAGTTGTGGGAGCCCCAGAGAGGTGGAGAGGGGAGGGAAGCAACAGTTCGAGGAGTCCCGCTACGAACCTGGGCTGACGCTCGTGGACAGCGATAGCGACCCACGCGCCTGGCTGGCTTCCGCTTCTGGCACCTGTGCGGCACACGCCACTTCACCCGACTACCTGCGGCACTCGCCATGTCCGAGTACCGGCTCCTACCACGGTGAGGAACAGCACCAGTGCGTGCAACTTTTGAGCAGCTTTCCCGTTAATTATCTAAAAACCGGCTCATGCAACAGGCAGCAGGGGCTATTGGTGGTAACTGAAGTAATTTATCAAGCTCTGGAAGTTAAATATAAACAGAAGGAGCGCTTCCTTTATGTAAAGTATAACGTTGCGCAGTTGGAAAGTTGTAACGAGTTTATTGTCTAAAATAGTACTGATACGCTTTTTTCACAACCCATAGTGTAGCTTAATTTCTTTTCATTTTTCAGAGAGTGGCTCCCCGGGGTCCTCAGGCCATCCCAGCCCTCAGAGCTACAGAAAACCTGCCAAGAGCCTCACGTCTTCTTCTCTCAAAGTCAGGGAGTTGTGTCGCCTTAAAGGCACCCTCACCGGGCCCGAAGAGGAGGCCTCCGTGAGACAGAGAGCCCCCTCCCACAAGCCTGTCAACGGGATTCAAAGGCAAAGGAGAGTGGCCGCCAACGCGCGTGAGAGAAGGCGAATGCACGGGCTCAACCATGCGTTTGATGAGCTGCGCAGCGTCATCCCAGCGTTTGACAACGACAAGAAGCTCTCGAAGTATGAAACTCTGCAGATGGCGCAGATTTACATCAACGCCCTCGCCGAGCTTCTCCAAGGTCCGGTGTCCTCCTCCTCCTCCTCTTCCTCCAGCAGCAGCAGCAGTAATAACGACATCTCCAACAACACCAGCTCGCCAAAGTGTGACATTATGCTCTCATCCACCGCTGGTTATGACGGGATGAAGGACAGGGCCTCTCAGTCTCCCTCAACCTGCAGAGCAGCGGACCCTGCGCCCGTTTCAGGTAGCAGCTTACCTGTGCACATCAGCGGGGTGCCCTTCTGTTCCTCCTTCGACGAAAGTTCGTTTTCCACTAGAGTTGAAAAAGCGATGTGTTCCCCGTCTCCTTCGTCATCTGCTCGGGCGGGCAGTTCGCAGTTTGCAAATGGGAGGAAAGCGTCTCCCCGGAGCGACGGAGAGTTTTCCCCGCACTCCCACTTCAGTGACTCGGATGAAATAGCGATGGAGCTTCATTCGAGTGAAGAAGACGATCTTTCAGAACTGAAGCTGCCCTCACACCATCACCGCACAATTTCCTTCTAAATTCCCACATAAAGACACAGTATAGCGAACTTTCTCTATAGCCTACAGTGAAGTAATGTCCATAAAACGTGTCAATCATAGCGATAGTCCTGAGTTGACGAAATGCGTTTTTAAGAGAAATTCTTGCTTTTTGCAAATAAAAGAAAAAGAAGTTTAATGTTTAATTTAACATGTTGCATCGTTTAAAGATCCTTTTTTTTAAAAATGTGAGTAAGGCCTAATTCGATTCTGCCAATAAATATCTATCCTATAATTTTTCAGTCTCCATGGAGACGTGGTTGGAAGACCCCTCTGCCATGTCGCGCGCAGCACTGCCACGGGTATTTCCCACGTCCCTCCAACCAAAAAGCTGTCTTCCACAAAAAATCACAAGTTTATGGATAATTGCTTATATTTGATAATGTAAAGACGTTTTTGTAGCTATGAAATGAGTTTTGTTGTGATTTATGTTTTTTTTGTTTGTTTGTTTTTTTTGTAAAAATGAATTTTTGTTTTGCAACTTTAAAAGTTAATGATGTGCACTTTAAACTATAAGAGCCAGAGGCTTTGTTTGTTGTTTGTTTGTTTTCACACCATAAATATAAAAATAGAGGTTTGCTTTGTTTGTTAGTGTAGTGCTGCCAACTCCATACAAATAGCCTATTTAATGTAGCCATCATTGCTGCCGCCTTTTGTATTTTCTTTTTTTTTTTATCTTCACATCAGCTTGTGTGTCTTTTTTCTTTGTTTGAGAACTGTTTTTGTTCTTGTATGTAATGTATTTATTGCTCATAGCCCATGTTTCATGTGATTTGCTTTTTTTAGTTAAATTTGCCCCAGGAAAAAAGCAATCATTCGCCATTCTTAGTTATGTTAATTTGATTTTGAAAATAATAAAAAAAAAAAGCAAACGAAAATGTCATGTCTCTGTTTCTGTGACCCTGTTGATGATGATGATGATAATAATAATAATAATAATAATAATAATAATAATAATTTCTTTATTTCTATGGATAAATTCCAAGTAAAATAGCACCAAAACGTTTTATTGCCAAATTTTTACATATAATGCATAAACCTTAACGAATTTTGAATCGATAAAATAACGTTAACGTCAGTTTTGGTTCCATAGATTTTATGAGTTAGGCAAATACAAATAGGCCAAGAAGTTTGATTTTATCCCTAAAGTTATAGGAGGAAAAAAAACAGAAATTTAAACACGCATTTATGTTTAATTAAAGACGCTTTTAATATTTGAGCTTCTCTTATGTAATGTGATGTAAACACGCGCTCGTAGGCCATATGTTGCAGGTACACGCGCCCCCCCTGGCCTGTTGCACCTTGTGCTCCAAACTACAAGTTGCAGTGTTCGACTTCTTCAACACAGAAAAGTTCGCTTTAATTAATTTCAGTCTGTTGCTTCCTTGAAACAAACTTTTTTTTCTTTTTCCTGAACTCTTGCCATGCTGTCCATTTGGTGAATACCGGATTTATTAATGGGGGATGTGCATTAATTTCAGGCTATTGTTGGCAGGCTCGTGGGCCGAGGTGTTGGATGGCCTCAGTGAAGCACGCTCTGTCAGCTGGTGAGCGCTCACGGGTCCCCACCGTGTCCCCGAGGACCTGACTCGAGAGGGAACACACTTTTCTCCATTAAAGAAAGGCCTGCACACACACGGGTGCGCGCACATACACGCACACACTGACACACGTGTACACTTCTTCGCCTCCGCTTCTTTCTTTCTCTTTCTTTCTCTCCGTCAACTTAGACAAACACGCACGTGGAACGCACGCACCCCGCTCGCGCGGGCTCTGGCAACCTGGACTGCTGCGTGACTCAGGCTCAAATTAGTCGTCCCCTCCACCCCCGCCCCCTCTTTCTTCAGGCTATTTACTACAATGCTTAAAAACCCTGGCGGATAAAGGTGCCTGCTACAGGGGAGAGGAGCAAAATAGGCACCTTCGAAATTATTCATGATGGTGAGCAACCTGTTTGCTACCTGTCACTGCTCTGTCTCCCACCCACTGTTATGAGCCAATCGCAGTCTGCGCCCCTGCGCTCGCCCCTCGAAGGCAGGGAATAAAGGGGAATATAATAAGGAATCCGTGTTAAATTATTAAAAGAATTTATGCAGCTAGAGCTGTATCCGAGTATGATCGGACAGCAATTTGAGCCGAGTTCGTTTTGCGGTGAAGCGAGCTCAAGTTTCGTAAACAATTTTTTTTTCAGATGGATACAGAAGAGCCAGAACAGTAACACTGATCATCTGTGTAACCACCAACCCCCTGCAGAGATGTTTAAGACGTAACCGACTAGAATGAGGCCACAACAAGTAGGCCTATTCAAATTCTGGTGTAGGATCGGGTTCAAAGAATCACTGACACTTCTCGTTATTCAGCGCGATGTTTGCAGCTGTCTGAATCAGATAAAAACAAATAAATAAGTAAACAAATGAAACGAGATTAGCTGTAAAACGATATCCACGCATTGTGCACAATAAAGAATGTGGCGCCCGACGCTTTATGTTTAAGCCAAGCAGTTTGTTTTTATTTCTAAAGCATTCATGTTTGATGGGCTATGCAAATACTCAGGCTTAACTGGGAAACCCACAACCGCTGAGCTTTCCGAGGAGTTTCTATAATATAACAGGCTATTTGGATTTAAATTGATGGTTTACCGCAGAAACTACAGGATTCGACTTCTAATAATGCAATGCCTTTATTTTATCTTATTTTTGCAGGGTAGAGTAATTTTCTGACTTCTTTCTTAATATAAAACGACACATTTTTTTCGGCTACATTAGGGTTAAAATTTCTATAAACAAACATATACAAAGTTGCAAGGTAAAAAAAAAAAGACATTAAAAAAAAAAGCATATCTGTAACAGGTGGGATGCTGGTAGGCAGGTGGAGGTCTCGCTGTTTTAGGCACATTAATTATTAATGCATGGACGTTATGAAAAAAAAAAAAAAACAGCGTTCGGGAGAACTGGGGCCCCTGACGCGTGTGGATACTGCTGCGAGTAAAAGGAGAAGCAAAAAGTAGAAACAGAACAACAAACGCACATAGAGCTTAATTTGCTTGTGGCTAAAGCTTGAACTCAGATGTAAGTTTTGCACATTGTCTTTACTGCTTTAACATATTTTCTACGTGTGCAGACGCCAAAAGAATAAGAAAGTTAAATGCATCATGCACAGTGCATAGCACTGAAAAAAAAAGATGCACGTTTTGTGCAAACTGGTTAAATCTGCAGGGATCACTGAAATAATTTTTTTAAATTCTATTTTTCCTGCATTAAGAAGTTTAAAAGTTCCAGTGAAGTCCTGGGATGATAAACAGTCAATGCATCTGAGGCTTGTGTACCTTCGTGCTCATTTCTATAAATATATTCAGAAAATGTGCATTCCCCAACTTTCTTTTTAATGAAAAGAAAGGCACTTGCATTTTGTATGAGATATGGGGAGCCGAGTTGTGTGCTGTCCAAAAAGCCACTGGTCTCTCTGGGGACCCAGAACAAAAGGCAGAACTGGGCCATAGTTTCCATCTGCTGTCTCAGAGACAGAGAGAAAGAGAGGTAGAGAGAGGGCAGTGAGTGAGGACACCATGGGCAGATATAGAGACGGAACAATGAGTGTGTGTGTGTGTGTGTGTGTGTGTGTGTGTGTGTGTGTGTGTGTGTGTGTGTGTGTGTGGTGCTGGTGGGGGGGACGAAAGAGAAGAAGAGCAGCAACAGGGAACAGGATGAGAGTAAGGGCAATCAAAAATTGGAATAACTTAATTTCTATTCAGTTTAACCAACTGTAAAGGGCTAACACACACACACAACAATAACTAAACACCTATTTGATCTTTATTTGATCCTCATATTAGCCTAAAGAACCGACCTTTCATTAGTTAGCCTATTATAACGCATTGCAATGTAACCTATAGTGACCAGCAAACACACAATGCAGCTGTGATGCAAGGAGCACCTGTTGCATTGCATGCTCCAACTCAGTGATGCTATTAATTGTTAATGAGTTTCATTGGAAATGTTGACACAGAATAATAAAGTTATCCTTTGTGTAATTTTACAGTGAAACTACTGGTAAAAACAGAACTTGTCACATACTGTAAATAAAGCAAAGGGTACACTGGATTCAGATGAGCACAGGTCTCAGTGTTTCTGACTGAGGAACAGCCAAAGAGTGGGAGGACAGCATTTATGTAATGCTTTGGGAAATATTAAATTTTTTAAATGGATTTACTTTGCATTTTCAGTGAGCTTATGATTGTCAGTCTGTGTAAAATCACCTATTTTTATATTGTAGAAGTAGAATAGATTTTTTTTTAAAATTGCAATTTAGTTAAATTAGTTAAACTCTTAGCAGGAAAGGAAAACTTGAACAATGGGCATGTAATTTAATGGCAAGTATGAATTTCCCTTTGAGATCGATAAAGTTATTTTTGTTCTAAGTATTGTTTGATAAGATCAGAGCTGGCACAAATGAGACAGGAGTATGAACATGTGATGTGCTCACACAGGCACTGCTTCATTTTACACACATGCCTGCACTTGTGTCTCTCTAAATTTTTGTATCCACACTCCCAGACTCGCTGGCATTAAAAATGCAACAAATTTCAGAAAATTCTGCAAAATTAAAAATCTTCACAGTAGCAAAATGGCATATATGTGTAGGGTATATATGGATTTCCTCCTAGAAAATCAAGTTATGAGTAAGCATAAAGATATTTCTCAGTAGGGTTCAAGCAACAAAGTCAGCAGTTTGAGTTTAGATAATGTCCTGATTCTCTAAAAAAAAATTTAAAAAAATTAAAAAGAGCCACAAAACAGAAAATGCAAAAAATGTGATTGTTACAGAAAAGAAAAGACTACTAAGCACACTTCTCCTTTTATTTTGAAAGGGTCTAAGACCCCAGGGCTGTCCATTCTTGTAAAAAAAAAAGGTGTTAAGCTATTTTGACAAAATACATCCTGTGGTTTCAGTGATTACATGCCGCCCAAGCCTTAGAGCATTTCAGCCTGCACACGAACACACCAAAGCAGTCGCACTACGACAAGGAAGAAGATCATTTATCTCTGCGGTTCGCTCCATGAAAGATGTCCATGGGTGAAGCAGGGTCTCCCAGGGCTTTGTTCTGGGCAGGGTTCACCTCTTTGTGTCCACCACCTTCAAAGCAAATGTACATGAACACGAACATGAGGCTTCTTGGGTAACCGGCCCATTGAAGAACAGCACAATGGTGCTACCAATTATCCACAGAGCTCAATGCTCCTGTGGAATCAGTTACATGGCTTTGTGTGTGTTTTTGTGTGTGTATTTATGCCTGAGAGAAGGGGTGTGTATGTTATATTTGCATGTTTGACGATGTAAAGCTTTGATCTGAAAGTATGTATCTGGGTACATCTGTGCATGCAGCATTACTCAGTGTGTGTCTTTATATGTAAGAGAGTGTGTTTTTCCTGTATGGTCCTATGTGCTAAATCTTGTAAACTTTTATTTTTTTTCTTTGTTTGGTTTTTTTTTTGTGTGTGTGTGTGTGGGGGGGGGGGGGGGTACTTTTAAAATGAGATAGAAATATTTCACATAGTTTTTATTTATTTATATGACTTTTTTGGAATGACTTCCCTGAATTTTATTGACATAAAACTGCTGGCTATAGACCTCAGCAGTGCCTTGATTATTTCTATTTATAGGACCTGAATTGCAGTTCTCCACCCCAATATGAAAACACCTTAACTGCAAATATTTTTACTCCTTTTCACACAGCGTGATTTCCACCAGGGTTGGATTACAAAGGGTGTTCAGCCCGTCCTCTGTGGAGTCGGTCTGCATTTAGAGACCTCCACCAAGACTCTGCAAACATGAAAGGAAACCTCTCTAAGCTTCTGAAGTGATTTGGCTGCAGGAGCATTACTATCTTTTTCACACATTTAAACATGAGAGGTCCACAAGGGCGTGAATGTAGAGAGCTAGCTTCAGCTCATTGGTGTGTATGTGTGTGTGTCTGTGTGTTTACAGCTTGATACGCACTTAAGCTTCTTTAGTGTGACACCAACTCTTTAACTTGACACCAGTGATTTTTACCAGCTGTAACCTTTGCTGGCTATCTGCCAGATTCACGTGTACAATACAAACATGTGTGCATGCCATAACACAAGGTCATACATCACCTAGTATCACTTCAAAAGGCTGTATTTACTTTAAAAATGTGACCAAAGGTTGTTTTAGTATAATCTTCCTCCCTGCATTAAAAGGCTTAATTAATTAAATATTAGTTAAAAAAAAAAAAGAAGAAGAAGAAGAAGCAGTGACTGCATCAGTCTGACCCTGATGATCTGACAGGCTACAACCATTGACTGTCAATGGTCTTTTCTACAGTCATTGGCTAGAACCAGCATCTGTGCAATGTCACATATTGGGTTTTGGTTTCAAGACCTCTGAACTGCAAAGGCTTAAAGCTATGTCCTGTTTAACAAGAAGAAAAAGAAGAATTCAGGTTTTAGCAAAAAAAAAAAAAAGAAGAAGAAGAAGACCTAAATAAAAATAAGAGGAAGTAAAGAAGAGTGTGAGGGGAAGAATAAATATGGACACACATCTAAAAAACATGTGGCTGTGCCTGACAATGAAAACTATTTTATTAATTTAGGTCAAAATTCAAGGGTAGAAGATTGAAAAAAAAAGTTTTAGTTTTACTCCACACGTCTTTCTGATATAAAAAGATTTGCTCCCTCCTCCACGCGACCTATAATTAAAACCATAAAAATATAAGGTAATGCAAGCAGAACACTTTGTGAGCAGGATGGTGCAGGGTCAGCCGGGTTGCACTGTCAGTGTAGCTCAACCACATAGCAGACTGAATGTACCTGCAGCTCTAAGATTACAAACATGCACTTTGGCAATGCAAATATTGGTGATCACTTGAAGCTTGTTGTTATTTTACTTCTCAGTTTTGCATAAAATGCACAAATACAGGTTGGGAAAGGATTCGTGTTTCACCATTAAGTTGACAGAGGTCAACTATGAGCCCTTTTCCTCTTGTACCTACTTGGGGTCAGTTCGACTCAACTTGACTTGGTTTTTAGGGTTTTCTAATAAGTGCTAGTACAGTACCTGGTACCAGGTACTCATTCAGTACCTACTCAGCCGGGTTTCCAAGGTGATCCGAAAATGTGACATCAAGAGACTGCACGCAACTGATTGCTTAGTCAGTAGCATTGCTGAATCATTTTACAGCGTCTCCTTCACAAAAATAAAAACTGCCTTTTTTGAAGCCTGGTAACGAGGGCAATGGTTGCACAAAAAAAACCAGGGTGATGCTGCAGCAGTATATTAATGACTAACCTCATATGTCGCCGAAGTACTTGCTCATAGGGGGTCATATGATTGTTGGGTTTTTCTCTATATGTATTACTGTAGGGTCTACCTTACAATATAAAGTGCTTTGAGGCAACTGTTGCTGTGATTTGGCGCTGTATAAATAAAACTAAATTGAGCTGAATTGGTATACCATCACCTCGATGTCCTCCAGTGTTGAGATTTTTGTGTAGCATACAAATGATGACATTGGACTTTCGGCCACGTTGCTATAAAGATCTCACACACATTAGGTGGTACTCAGTTGTAATGGAAAACATCCAAAACTGAGTCGAGTTGAGTCAAGTTGAGCTGAGAAGGTACTAGCTATAAGGGCCCCAAAATGCATCAAGAATATATCACCCACACTATCACATACCCAACAGCAGCCGTAATCATTGATGCCATCCCAATGTTGCAGCAGGATTAGACATTCATTGACATGCACCTGGTGTAGAGTTCTGCTGCTGTAGTCCGTCTTCTTCAAGATTTGACATGTTGTGGGATCACAGAATCTTCTGCATACCTTGGTTGCAATAAGAGTTTGTTTTGCCTTCCTAGCAGATCGAAGCAGTATGACCATTCTCCTCTGATATCTGACATCAATAACGCACGGCTCACTTTTCAGCAAGTCATCTTGACAATGTCTACATGCATAAATGCCACCATGTGATTGGTTAATTAGATATTTATGTGAACAAACAGCTGAACAGAAGTAAATAATAAAGTGAAGAGCAAGTGTGCTTGAAAGAGTACATGCTGCTAGTATTGGAGTGCAGTGTGAAAGCTAATTGTTTATTTTCACGTGTTGATTCACTTTTTGGCTCAATGCATTTTTTTTGGTGTGGATGTGTGTGTATTTTTTCCCATCTTGTAAATAATAAAATGGCCAGTAAGTGTATTGTTTTATAATTAGTCAATCTGAGTGTGAGATTGAACAATCATTGCAACTGTCAGACCGCACAAAAGATGAATGCAGCATTGATTGAGAATTTATTTCCACTGATAAAGGGAAAAGGTCCTCTGACCCGAACAACCATTTAGGATGTTTCTGTATAAGTGTCAGTTTTGCATACTTTGTTTGGGTAGTTTTTGTTCTCTCGGTGTTTACCTGTCTGTTCTTCCCATTGTCTCTTTTGCTAATGTGTCGCCTCCCTGTGTCTGATCTCCTATTAAGTGTTAGTATCCATGCCAGTATTAAATATCTTGCTTGTTTCCTGTCTTACTTTGAGGGCTGGTTTTCTTTCATGCTTAGTTTTGCTTCCTGTCTCTTGATACCCTTGACTATTAATTTCCCCCTGTGTTGATAATGTGCTACCATCTGATTTCCCTGCTTTGCCTCATCCCTAATTGTTATGTCATTGCTTCCTGTGCCTGTTTTTGTTTTGCATCATGTTTTCAAATGGACTTTTTTCCTATTTTGTGTTGGACTTGCAACCAGCCACAATAAGACCTTGTCTTTTGCTTAATATTCAGCCTGCAATGAGGACCTTACTCCACTCTGCATTGCACTAGAGGTGTTGAGGTGGAGGGAATGATAACGTGTTGGATTCAAATACTCTGTCGCAATATTAATGAACACAATGTAATGAAAAATAAACTTTTTAACCAGGGAACACACAGCTGCCAGTAGTAAAAAACACAAAGGTAAGGTAATGGGGTGGTCATGGTTAACTTTCCTCTCCTCTCTGATCTCCTGTCTTGTCCTTCCTGTGCCCATTGTACAGTTGCCCTATACGAGCTCTCCTTTCAGCTAGTTGCCCTACTCAGGTGAGGGATACAGTATATTGAAGGAGATTTTGCTTGTATTTGATTCCGCTCCTTTTCAGAGCAGCTGAAAGCCTGGCCTCCATGCTGCTCCCTCCTCCCTGTCCTGTCCAGTTCCCAGGGGACCCCCACTCTACCGGGCTGGCCTGGGTGGAGCGGTCTCAGAGTGGGGCAAGTAGGGAACAGACAAGGGTATCACTTACAGCCTCCCTCCTGCACTTACACAGCGCAGAGTACACAGGCACCAACAGCGCACCCCTTCACCTTGCCTGTCTCCCTCTCTCGGGTGCACACTCAGTGGTTTTGATGTGCGTTCACACGTACATGGAGACACAAACGTCTTTTCCAAGTCTTACCAATTCGAGATACATGTCCTGTCTTTTTCATCTGTCTTTTCAACTTGTCCGCTCAGTCACTGATCCCGGGTGGAGGCAGTCCACAGTGGAGCTGTGAAAAGTCATTTCTTTGCACTGCAAAGCCAGCAATTGAGATTTAGTGACTAAGAGTTATGCATAAGTTTATAGTATCTGGATAATTTTTAAATGTTCAAACGCATATGCACACAACACATAGAAAAATTAATCAATATTGGCTTTCCACTATTGTCAGTTCAGTGTGTCTCACACACCTTTGCCCCACTTATTATACCCCCCAGCTATGTCCATAGGATTCAGTGTTAGAGGCACAGATTGCTTGATTACGATCTGATTTTCTTGAATTAGCAATCTATGTGTGTATTATTGATTAAACCTGAAGCTTTCATTAAATGCTGATTGTGTTGTTTGCTTCTGAGATAAAGCTCAACTAACTTCACACGTCAACCACTTAATCAGCATAGCAGTGCTGTCACGTAGTTCTTGACTGGTCCTTTTACACACAGAGCTATAGCTATAGGGCATACTCAGAAACAACAAGCCCCCCCAGTAGAAAAAAACAACAGCACGATACTTCCTACAGTGAAGGAAGAGGATTAACACAGATCTTTTCAACTACACAGGAAGGAAAGTGCCCCCCCCCCTCCCTCCCAAAAAAACCCCTCACAAGAATGTTGTTTATAAGATTAGGTTTGTTTGTTTGTTTGTTTTTTCTTTTTCATTTTTTAAAATAATTTAATTATGACAATTTAAAAGCATATCATAAAGCTTATGAAACCCTTTTTGTTTTAACTCTTAACATCTCTAAGTATTTGTTTTCTGTTGGTAGGATGACCTGTGGGGCAAAGGAAAATGTAGGATCCCAGCAGGATAACATAGCCAGACATTTCTGAGCACTGTAAAGGACTAATGAGCTTCTTAGCGGGGCAGCACAAACACATAAAATGGTTGTTTAACTAACTATAAGATGTGACTCAAATTCCACCTGTTAACCTCATCATTTCTTCTGGTGAGACATAAACCACTTGCTTTCTAAAAACTGACACTAGCTGTGTACCACATTTCCATTCAGATTTCATTCAGACTCTATTTAAAGTAAAAAAATAACAAAATAAAAAAATTACCGTATTTTCCTGCTTGTGGAAAAAAAAAGACCAGTTGATTTTTGGAACTTGGAACTCAAATGCAAGCTTGAACAATATAAGACATGAAAACCTAAATTAACTGTTGCACAGTCAAAGGAGGTTGAAAAATGTAAATCGGGTTTTTTAATGGAAATTGGAAAAAATATCTAAGCTCACTGACGGAGTTTGTTTTGGCTAATTTTACCATCCTTATCTCTCTCCTCCCAGATCCGTGCTTCATTTTCCTTGTTTTCACATCATTAAGGCCAATCCGCATCCTCCTCTTTGGGGGCGGGGTCCTGTGGAGATCAGTGACGCCTCACTGACCACATCAATCAATCATTCTCCCTCTGACTAGCTCTCTCCTGCTTCCTTTTGTCTCTCTCTGTATGTATCTGTCTCCATATCTCTCTGTCTCGCCTACACAACTTTAATATCGCTCGCTTCCTTCTTTCCCACACGCAACATGGGAACTATTTATCATAAGAGCACAGATAAATGTTGTCGAGCAATTCTTAGAAAAGCGGCCACTGAAGAAGGCTCTTTGGGTGGTGAACTGTAACCATCAGCAAGTAGCTGTTATTATTGTGGTATTTATTACTGTATATTTTTAATTTTCTACATACACTGTAGACCACAATTATACAATTTCAGTTTCACTAGCCACACCCAGGCTTGACTACTGCCAGATGAGCTGAGTCAAGAAATAATTTAAAAAGCAGAAAACAAAAGCAACAAATAATGCCATGATCGAAAGAAACTCAAGAACAGATGAGAAACATATCATTGAGTCTTGAAAGGATTACAAAGTCATTTCCAAGGCTTTGGGACTCTAATGAACAATGGTGAGAGCCATTATCGACAAATAGAGACACAGTGGCAAACCTTCTCAGGAGTGGCCAACCTACCAAAATTACCCCAAGAACGCAGCAACTGCTCATCCAGGAAGTCCCCAAAGAATCCCAAATAACACTTTAAGAACCCCAGCCCTCACTTGCCTCAGATAAGATCCATGTCTGGGCAAAAATGTCCTCCATAGGAGAGTTCAAGAAGATATCCATTGCTGAACATACAAAAACACAAAGGTTCATCTCACATTTGACCAAAAAACATCTTCATGATCCACAAGAATTTTGGGGAAATATCCTGTGGACTGACAAGACAAAGGTTTCATTTGGATCCATCCACATAAAACTAACAAAACACTGTATAAAAAGAACATCATATCAGCAGTAAAAACATGGTGGTGGTGGGGTGATAGTCTTGAGGCTACTTTGCTGCTTGAGGACAACTTGCTGCAACTGATGGAACCATGAATTCTGCTCTGTACCAGAAAATCCTAAAGGACAATATCAGTACATCATTTTGTTCCCTGGGTTTTAAGCATTATTGGGTAATGCAGCAAGACAATGGTTGAAACTCCCTCTCTGAATGGCTTAAAACAAAATGAAATTTTTCAAGTGGCCTAGTCAAAGTCTGGTTTCAAATCCAATTGAGATGTTTTTGCTTGACCTTAAACAGGCTTTTCATGCTTACAAAACTTTAATGTGGCTGAGTGAAAACAATTCTGTAAAGAAGAGCGGGCCATAATTCCTACACGCTGATGGGAAAAACTCATTGCCTGTTTTTGCAAGGGCTTCATTGTAGTTTGTGCTGCCAAGGGTGGTTTTTCTACTTTAAATTTGATTTTGCTGCTCTGTATTTGGTAAATCCAGTTCTTACATATTCATTCATTCACACAACTGAGTGTTTTTTGTGTAACATTCACACTCTTGGAGAGAAACCTGGGGTTCAATATCTTGACCAAGAGTTCTTTGGCATGCAGACTGGAACAAAAAAAAGATACTCAATGACAAGTACAGTGATAGTCTGGATGTTTCCTGTTATCAGATAATCTAGTGAACATGTGAAGCAAAAGGCCAAAGCTTACCTTCCTGATTTCATAAATGCTTGCTAGTTCAGCTCATCATCGGTCATCAACAGCTGAAAATCCATTTATTTCAATTTATTTAGTGTTTGCTAGAGTGCCCTTCTATTTTATTGTCTTAAATATGAAATTACCAATCTATTTATGAACTATTGTTAAAAAAAATGTGGCTCCTGAATCAGAAAAAAAACAATTTAGGTTTGATAGTCGCAAACAGAGCAGGAAATTAGGAGTGTGATCGCTTGATGAATTTTTTGACAACATGAACAATCCAAGATGGTTATCATTATGCATAGTGGTAGATACTGATATGAAACGGATTACAGTGTATGGGATAAAATGAGACAAAGATACATGCCTCAGCTATCTATCACCCGTTTGTTGTTTTGAATGCCACCCTACACACCCGATTTTATTTCTCTCCTTTTTTTTTTCTGTCGTCCTCTTATCTCACCTGTCTGTCTGCATACCAACCTGTCTGCTTCTTAGTGTTCCATTTTACCTCTCAGTCTGTATGTCTGCCAGGTAGGAAAGGTCAGGGCTAAATGGGCTGAGTGTAAACAATGCCTTTGGTACCTAGGACAGGGACAGCCAACGTCCCACAGCCGCCGTCCTGCCATCAGTGCATGTTGTGTGTGGTCGCCTCTTTATTGTTTTCCATTTTTCTCCCATATGCTTTCTGAAATTGTTTAATGATTTTTGCCAACCTTTTCTACTTTTTCTCCTTCTTGCCTTTTCTACTTTCTACCTCCTTTTTTCTACCGCTCTGTTTTCTCCCTCCTGTCCTCCATCTCCATATCTGCCCTTTCTTGCCTTCCTTTTCTCCCCTCCTGTCCCCATCAGTCCCCATCAGAAGGAACTTAATAGGAAATCAAAGTTTCTGGTGGAAGAATGGAGTAGGGCTTAGCATTACTGTCCCCTGGGTCCTTTCTGCTGAAAGAGGAGTGCAGAAAAGACTCTATGCTGGCACTGTGGAGGGGAAGGTTAATGCAGCAGATAGTCTTTCCCTTGCTCTCTTTCCATGTCTCTTTATTTATTCTTTTCTCTCCGAGACACATGCTCTTTCCCACCTATCTTTTTAGGCCTTTTCCGTCTTTTGCTGCTTTACATTCACTCAAAATCCACACAATCAAAACACATTCTTCTTTTAGCGGGTGTGTTTGGCTTTTACTGGCTGAATACCATTTGGTGAGGTTGAATTTGCAGCCCGCCACTGCACCATCCGTCCATTGGGATGCAGTTTGGGAATGGATTGTGTGTGTGCATTTGTGTGTGTGTGAGTAAGCCTCCCCCAGCTCTGCACAGAACACAACCCCTGCCCTCCAAAGCACTGCGTATGTGTAGCAATTGACTCCATTGCCCCTGTGAGCTCAGGTACTATTGCCTTGTCAAGCATGTCAAGAAGCATTTACAAAGGCTGTCTGTGTGCCTTGTTAACCACAGAAGTCTTTGACTCATAAGCAATAATAATCAGCAGATTATCAACATATACATAATCAGTGAGCAGGTAAACCTTTGCAGGAACTCTCTTGTCTATTGTGACTTAAGATTAAAACTAAATTGTGATAACTGATTTTTAAAAAGTATTTTTGTTAAGGTCAAAGCAGAATTTATTAAATGAAAGTATGAACTCTTCAGTATGGCTCTTGGAAAACTGCATTTGGAAAATATCCTACCAACGAGAGAGGAAACAGAGTAACAGAATGCTTTGTTAAAGGACGAAGACGTTAAATGGCTTGCATAAAGTAAATATTTGCAGTGCCTGTGTACCTGCTTGTTGGGCATCACATATCAATATCAACAGACTGGCAGAAAATGCCATGTAAAAGTCAGGGCTAAGCCTAGAATTAGTCTTGTATTAGCTGTTGAGCATGAGCCGACTTTAGGCTAAATGGTCCAGATCCTGCTGTGTTAAGCTTCTTAAACACTCAAAGGTGGAAAAGCTTAAACAGTGTGAATGCTTGAAGGCACAAGGCAGCACTGAGAGCGCTGAGCAGAGGGCAGGGAAGCTGGTAGTATAGAAGAGGGTGGGGCGCAGGAGTCAGAGAGCAGGAAGGGGCAGCAAAAGATAACAAATCATTTAGTGAAGACACATAAAGCACAGAAGAACGAGGAAGACTACATGTGCAAGAAAAGAGAAGATGCTGTAGCAGAATCCATATTTTCCCCTCCACTCCCAAATTTCCTCCTCTCTGCTTCCCTGCCTCC